>NW_026800146.1:0-182934 GCF_032191835.1 Heteronotia binoei
TCTCAACTTTGACAGGGCTAGCAGCAGCCAGCAGGGCCTTCAGGTAGGCTGCTCAGATAATTAATCAGATCATATGCATATAATGTTATTTGAGGGGGATGTTTAAACTCCCAATATAATTTTAGTAAGTTTGAAGATTTTTTTATGCAAACCTGGGGGGCTCCCCAAATTTGAAGAAAAATCTTGTTTCAGTGTAGACCCAGTCTGTGAATTGTCCCACAGACTGGCTCACACTTGAGAAATAGATGTATAGATCAGGGGTGGCCAAACTGTGACTCTGGAGCCACATGTGGCTCTTTCACATCTATTGTGTGACTCTCAAAGCCCCACCACTCCGTCGACCAGCTTGGCATTTGTCTCTGTAAATCACTTTTCCAGGCCAAGCCAGCTGGCAGCTTAGAGAATGCATTCAAAGTTAAAGTTGCTTTCTTTCCATCTTTCCCTCCTCTCCCATCTATTTGCTTTCTTTCCACCATTCTTACCCACCCTTCCTTCCTGTCTTATGTCTCTCAAACATCTGATGTTTATTTTGTGTGGCTCTTACATTAAGTAAGTTTGGCCACCCCTGATATAGATGAATAAAAGAGTTGTTTTAACAAAGCTGTTATGAAATAAAATACAAAGTCAGAATGGTTTGAAATGGGAATGGATTGTTAAAGTTATGACATGGAGTGAAATGGATAAGTTAACAAGAGTTTTAAGAGACTATGATTTAGAAGTATTTAAGATGGAGTGGAAGAAGTTCAGAAGATACGTAGAAAAAGAATGGAAAATAAAGGGACATTGGACAATTTTTGATAATGATTAAAAGTGGGAGGAGAATATGAACTGGGGTTCTTATTAATTAGGGGTACCTTTTATATTGATGGTTTGAATAGAGTACACCAGCGGGGGTCAAGTAATGGGGAGAGGGGTAGGTAGAAAGTAATATATGGGATAGAGAAAAAGTAATTATTAATGTTATAAGAAATTTAATATATTGCCATATGTTACTAATAAAATTGTTTGAAGTAGAATGGTTTGTAATCTAGTTTGGTTGAACAACAAGGCATTTTAAAGGAAAGCTTATTAAAGTGGCTAAACCTTTTAAATATGCAAAATTAGGAATAGGCCATAACCTTCCTGAGTGACAGGAATTCTTGGCATAGGCAGTTTCAAATTGCATTGACCTTTTCTGCTGCCAAATTGCATTGCAATTTCATGTCTAGTTTGCTGTCTTCCCCAGCTCTGGGTTCCCTTCAGCATTGTTACATTTTTTTAATGGTTCTCTGTTTCCTGCCTACCAGCTGTGGCTTGGGATATTTATCCTCATGTTTCACTGTGGAAGCAATGTTTTCTGAAGTAGACATGATTGTTTCCTTTTATCCACAACACCTACATCTCAAGCAATACTTCTAAAAAGCTTAAGGCACTGAAATTTAAATTTCCGTTTCAGTGCTCTGGATTCATTCTATACAGAAATTGGCTTAACAAAATGATGTGATGTTAGAACTATGTCCTGCAAAAAACCCTTTTCTTTCATTTGTACTGATTTTTAACTCTGGCTGAGGTCAAATGGGAGGTTAGAAATGGCTCTGTTGGGACCCCTGTGGATTTAAACTGCAGGTTCAGACAGCAACATCTGCCTCCTATCTCCCAGCCATCAGCACCCCATAATCATCCATCTTGGAACAGGAGTTTCCAGGCACTGGATTTCACTCCATACCTCCTATGCCTGATTGCACCATTGTGCATACAAGTTGTTTGAAAAGTGAAGCTTCCGGTTTCTGGATGCCATTTTTTTTCCCATTCCCAAAGTGGACTTACCTGCACCTTCATCCCTGGCAAATTAGTTGACCACCCAGTGAGGGTGTGGTGTCTGATCAAAAGTCTCCAGAACAAATTATTTTCCAGAGAACTTGGCTCGGCCCTTCCCAGCCAAGCCGGCATAGCCGGCGTTCAGGCTGGGGGTCGCCTTTGCCCCCGCGGAAGAATGAGGGCAGTGATTGACAGCCCCAGCCCATCCGGGGCTAGCGAGGGGTGTGGCGCCGGGGCTATATAAGCCCTGGCCCCGCCCCGATGGAGTGCGGCTGTCGTCTTGGCTCTCTGCCCACCCACCCTCCCTTGGCAGTACAGGTTTCAACCGGTCGCCTTGTTGGGGGCCAGGTAGGAATTTTTTCATGTCCGCATAATTGGCCCATGTGGAGTTGTTTTTCGCCTACCTTGTACTGCCTTATAGTGTCAGGTTTTTAGGTGGATTAGAAGTTGGTCGCTAGCTGGGGATGTGTGGCCATAGTGTTTTCAGGGGAGCACCTATGGCCTAGCACCTTTGGTGCGTGTGGTCTGTATGAACCGCAGATGGGCTACACGGCTCAGTGCGGGGAATGCAGATCACGGTGAGCCTCACCTGGGGCGGATCTTTCCATGGGGGATCGATGCTAGCCCAGGTGGAGAAAGGCTGGAGGCCTGGCCGCTCGGTTACAACCCGAATATGGCGGGTTTGTGCTGGGGGCAGGGTTGCTCGCCCTTTGGACAAGGCGAGGTCCGTGGTTGACCCCAGGGGCTTGTCTGGTTAGGTCTTATCCCTGCCGAGTTACAGGTTAATTGAGTTTAAATAAAGCGGCCCAGTTTAAACCCAATACTTTGTGTCTGTCTCTTATTTCGACTGGGGGGGCAAAAAGGTGAAAGATGAATCAGAGGCTGAGGTTAGACCATAGACTTGATGTGATCTGGCCATGCCTCTAAGTTCTCTGAAATAGAACAAGAGTGAAAACAAAGGTGAAAGTTAAATTAGAGGCTGAGGTCAGACCATAAGTTTGGTGTGGTCTGGCCATGCCTTTGTTTTCACTCTTGTTTTGCCGTACCTATATGTTGTTTCCAATGAATTGATATCATATCGCTTTTTGGGTTTTGCACCTCTCTTTGTCTTCTTGTGTTGTACAAGACAAATCTCTAGACTGGACTCTGTGTTCTTTCTTCCATTGCTTGCATAACCTTGCTGCTGCTTGACTCTAATTCTGCATAAGCTTGACGATGCAAGTGATCTTGACAATATACTGCAATAAAAATAATGAATTTAGATTTGGAAGGCTGAGGTTCAAAGCTCTGCTTGGTCATAAAGCCCATTGTGTGATCCTTGAGTAAGTCATTATCTCTCATCTAATCTACTTAATGACACTGTTGCAAGGCATGGAATATTCTTACAAAGAACACTAATATGGTGATGAATTATATCCTTGTTTATTCTATAGGTTTTATCATACAATCTTTCTTCTGAGTGGATTATAAAAACTGAGCTAAGGGCAACAGCCAATGAAGGCTGAGTCTAGTACACACTGGTAGCAATTGCCCCATAACAATATGGGGGAATGTGACTTCATCTCATATCAAAGACTCATGCAAATGAACTCTGAAAGAGGAAGGATTCCAATGTTACTTAGATGTTGATATAAACCTCACAGTAAGAGAACTTTCTGTCACTGATATGTACTACTTTTTCTAAAATGTGATGGATCCTTTGAATATTGAAGCTATCTCTCAAAAACCAGCACCATCCCATAAAAAACAACTGAAAGATGGCTTAATGATTGCTTAATGATACTTGAGATCATTGCTGTGATGTTGAGGAGAACAGTATGTAATACTTCACATGGGGTATGTGATTTTTGACTATGGAGTCCATGCTTAGCCTAGTCTGTTTCTTCCATTCTTCTAAAGCCTCTATGAAATTTCTTGTGGAAACGAATACCTCTCAGGCAACAATCAAAGTTCTTCTCTCTGCTCTTTCTATCCATCAAAGGTGCCCAACATAGCACAAGCTACTAATCCAATTTGTGATAGTCCTTCTCTTCTTACCTGAAAGAAATAGAAATAGAAGAGTAGGATGCTCAGCAAAAGTGAAGGCAAAATAAAGCAGGCAGCAGTATTCAGGTAGCAAGGCTGTAGGCTGTACTTAAATAACCAATGGCCTACATAAAATTATTCTACAACTCATACTAACATGGCTATCCCTTTATTGACTCTATTTAATTCTGAGTGGAAAAACTGGAAAATTGCCCCATTCTTATCTTTAATATCTCACTAAAAAAAAAAAACACCTTTCCCACTGGAATTCACTAAATGGCATTTGAAAGCATCACCCTCATGAAAGGGAGATGAAATAGCTCCTTGTTTAGGGGTGTGCATGGAAAAAATTAGTTAAAATTGGTTTTGGGTTGATTAAACAAAAAAAATCATCATTTCCTTGGAAAGCCAAATCTCATATTAGGTAAAGATAAAAAAAAATGAAAAAAATCGGTATTCCCAATTTTTTTTTGCTCCATTATACTCTATGGGCCATTTTAGTCAGTGGCAAAATCTCTCAGAGTACATTCCATGAGCTGGGGAGGAGGGGGTTTGAGTGAGCAGTGCCAGATTTGCTGGGTACCTGCTGGAGCCTCTCTCCAAAAGAACCCCCAAGTTTAAAAAAAGATTGGACCAGGGGGTCCAGTCCTATGGGCACCCAAAGAGGGGTGCCCCTATCCCAATTAAAAGCAATGGCTGCAAAAACTCCATTGTGTGTGTGTGGGTGGTGGTGGGGGAATGAGTCTCTCAAATAAGAGACTCTCTTGCCTAAAAGCAGTGTTTTTCCAGTCAGCAGCAGAACCAGTGCATGTGCCCAGCAGAGGCAATGCTACTATGGCATTGCCAAAAAAAAACCCCCCAACAGGACAAAGATCAAATTGGGTAAGAAAGATTTCCTGGGAACCATTGTTGCCAATCTCCAGGTGAGGGCTGGAGTGCTCTCCAGGTGGCAGAATCAGCTCCTTTGGAGAAAACAGTTGCTTAAATTAGGGTTGCCAGCTTTTAAGAACTTATTTGGCCTACTTACAGGGGAAGATCTCCTGCTTTTAAGAACTTATATGGCCTACTTACAGGGGGAGTGCTAAAGTTCTATGCCAACAATGTCACTCAAAGAATTTCCTGTCTCAGACCCTAATTATTTTTAAAAAGCCTACTAATAACCCTAACTAAGTTGTAAAAACTCAGAAGCACCCACTGAACAACTTTCAGACCAACTGGCATGCCCCTGAAAAACAACCTTCTGGAAGTCAGAACTATACCCCCCAACAAAGCAATTAAACTTTTTTAAAAATACCTAGGCAAGGGTAGCTTTTCCCCCAATCCAAAGTAGCCCCCCCTTAACAGCCCTCTCTTTAACCCACTAGGCAAATTTGAAAAGACCTAACATTTGTAATAATATTTGTAAGCATTGCCAGGCAAACCAGGAGATGTCTTCCATAGGAATCAGGGAGCAGGATATTCCTCCAGAAATGTTCAAGGAATTAAACAGCAGGGTAATGCTCTCTGTATCAAGCATCGGTATTTCAAATAACCAATACTTGCTTAATACAAAGACTCGTTTTATTTGATAATCCGGTGCTCTCCCAAGGTCCGATACCTTGGAAGTGATACCAAGTTTCACACGGTACAGATTCTTAAAGGCTACTTCAAAAGCAATATTAGAGATAGCTTCAAACGATAACATACAGATGTGAATTGCAACAGATGCTCAAAGGGTGCTACATACTACTATTACAGTATGTGGTTACAACTTCTTCCTGTTCCCAGGCATTCCTGTCTTTCTGATAAGATGTGTGAATGGGAATAGTTTGGGGAAGGCGCCTTTCTTTTATCATCAAAGTTACTTGCATATTCTAAATCTTCTACCCAGGGGTGAGAAAGAAAGGAAGAAGGCGGGGGGGGGGGGGGGGTAAGCAAGCTTTGAAATGCAACTATGAGAGGGAAAAATTTTAAGGTGAAGAGGAAGTGGCTTCCAATACCTCAATTGATTTAATACACAGAAATATCATCCTTGACACTGGCCATGAACAGAAGATTTTCAAAATGTGAAAAATCCCCTGTGACTGGCATGCACTTCTTTGACCCTAACTGGCCAGATTGTCCATCTCTCTCTCCCCACCTCCCTTCCTGCTGGCTGCTAGGCCTTACAAAGAAAAGCAATTTAACTATACTGTGTACTTAAAGGAAACACAAAGGCATGATAAATTACATACTAACCTTGTTTTTAGCTATTGGTTTATTTCAGAAGTCCATTCCTTTGCTAATCCATTCCGGAGTATGTGTGAAATTATAAATATTAACTATTCTAGAGCATTTATTCTTATTTGCAGTAAAATAATAAACTTGCTGCAACAAATCCCTCCCCTCCCCTCATTGCCTTGATTGAGTTCATACTGATAAAACAGTTGTTAACTTGATGGCTGAGAGATTGAGGAACACATTGAGAATCTTCAGACCTCTTAATAGATTCTAATTGTAGAGACAAAAGAAGATGAAAGATTCCCCTGAAGTAGGCAAGGAAAAGGAGTATTCTTCTCTCCTTCCCCCTGCCATTCTCCTGATTCCGGGGGGGGGGGGGGGGGACTCATTTTTTTTTTTTTTTTTTGGCTTTTTCTCTGGTATGCTTAATTCAGCTACCAGGTTAGATCAGAGAATCTGACTCAGCTTTACAAAAGCCTAAAATTACCGTAAAGGACATTTTTTTTTTTTTCACATTTTATCTTTACTGAATGCACACCCCTATCCTTGTTCATATGAAACACTCAGGTCCTGTTTTTGCCATGATAAATTCCTTTTGTTTTTAGTGCCAGTTGCTCAATACAAATCAGACTTCAGTGTATGTCCTTACCTGGCATTATGTCTGTTGCTGTTTTCTTTAATGCTGTAAGTTTGCCAATCATCTTGGAATGGGAGGGTGCTTCTTGGCAATGTTTTTTTTTTTTTTTGCCTCATCTTTGGTTTTCTTTCTCATTGTCATTTTTTTTTAAAAAAAAAATCTGTAATAGGGATTTATCAATTTAATTAATCTAATCTCTTCAGTAGCATCAGTATGAACCCAAATTATTTCTAATTGTATTTTGTTGATCCCGGTATCCTCTGAATGAGTATAAAGAGATTTTGTAACATATGGCAGGATTTCTTATCTTCAAGCTTTCCATTTAGCATTTTGGATTCTAAAAAATAAACTCTTATTAATTGGATAGAATTTATGCCTAAGGATGGAAAAGGCTACTTTGGCATGTTTTCTCCTTTGTTAAGACTACATTTTAAATGCTACTATATGTTATTTGTAAGATCTCTAAGAATGTTTAATAGCACAGTTACAGCACTTTGTACTGTAAAATGTGAAAGCTGGAAAGCATTTTCTGTCAGGGTGGGAAATAGCCAGTGGTTTTAAGCAGGAGAAAAAAAATACGTTTCTGCATGATTGTGCTGACTCAACTGAAAATTCATGACTGTTCTGATCTGCTTCCTTGACATTTGAACAGATGATTGACACTACCGTGTTATTATCATCATATGCAAACATCCTTGGCTTTTACACAAGCACTGTGGTGCTAGTTTTATTTGGGTTTTGTTCCTTTCATTCTGAGCCAGTTTGAGAGCCAGTTTGGTGTAGTGGTTAAGTGTGTGGACTCTTATCTGGGAGAACCGGGTTTGATTCCCCACTCCTCCATTTGCACCTGCTGGAATGGCCTTGCGTTAGTCATAGCTCTTGCAAGAGTTGCCCTTAAAAGGGCAATTTCTGAAGAGCTCTCTCAGCCCCACCCACCTCACAGGGTGTCTGTTGTGGGGGAAGAAGATAAAGGAGATTGTAAGCCACTCTGAGACCCTACGGTCTTCTTGATTATTGTCAGACTTTATCTCTCTCGGCTTGACTTCGCGAATGAAGATTTAAGAAGGGTGCAGTAGTCGACGTCTGCTGCAGGCTCACTGGTGGCTGACAAGACCAATGCCGGACAGGCAGATCCAGCCACAGTGGCTGCAGGGAAAAGTCTGATTTGGGGTTGGTGCTGTAGTAGTGCGATTATTCCTCAATCTCCTTTTGTCCTCAAGACCAGCTATGCGTGCGTTCTCAAAGGAAGAGACAGACTGGTGGATGGTGTGCCTCCATGCTTTGCAAACTGAGGCTAGGTCAGACCACTGGTGATGGTTGATGCGACAGGTGCCAAGGGATTTCTTCAGGGAGTCCTTGTACCTCTTCTTTGGTGCCCCTCTATTTCGATGGCCGGTGGAAAGTTCACCATACAGAGCAATCTTTGGAAGGCGGTGGTTTTCCATCCATCAGACTTTATATGTAGCCAGAAAATTTCAGTTAGGGGGGCCCACAGGAAAATTTTTTGGACGGAGGGCCCCCCTCTGGCAGCTCCTCTCTCTCCACTGCCACTTTTCTCCCCCTGGCTCTGGAGACCCTGCCTCCCTCCTCATGGCGCCTCTCCCTCCCTCCCACCCACTTACCCACCAACCAGGTGAAAGAGTAAAGAGCCGGCTCCTGGGCCTCTTGCAAAGCTTCCCCCCTGCCGATCACATGATCAGCAGAAAAAGCCACTCCAAAGCTGGCTTTCCAGAGTGATCAGCAAGTTCAGCGCTGGCCCCAGCACTGAGTTTGCTGATTACTCTGGAAAGCCGGCTTCGGAGTGGCTTTTTCTGCTGATCATGTGATCAGCGAGGGGTGGGGGGGTGCCTTGCAAGAACCCCAGGAGCCTGCTCTTTACTCTTTTGCCTTATTGGTGGGTGAGTAAGTGGGTGGGAGGGAGGAAGAGGTGCCGTGTGGCGGGGAGCAGGGTGGGTGGGAGGGGGAGGTTTCACGTGGAGGGGGTGGGGCCGCCAGAGCTGTGGGGACAAAAGTGGTGGCTGAGAGAGTGAAGGCCCAGGAAAAGGAGGGGCCGCAAAGGTCCGAGGGGGGGTTGGGTGCGGGGAGCCAGACCCCTGGGCCCCCCTGTGACTACAAGCCTGCTTTTATTTACATTACATACCATATTACTGTCATGCACTGATTTTGCAGTAGCAGTTGCTCCACCCCTGGGCTTCTGCTTTTCCCAGATTAAGCGATTGATTCCCCACCAGTTGCTGCACAGCCACATTTTGACCCTTGGCTCCCTCCAGTTCCCCCCATGTCTTACTGATCTCTAAAAAGGCAAGATAAAGAAGACATGAAGGGAACTGGAGGGAGCTGCAGGTCGAAATGCAGTCACTTATCAACTGGTGGGGAACTGATCACTTGATCTGGGGAAAGCTGAAGTCTGGGGGGCAGAGCAATTGCTACTGTGGAATTAATCACAATGTTTTTAAATTATTTTAGGAAAGTTTGTAAGCTGTTTCAAGAATTTCAATGAAGCAGTTTATAAACTGATCCAATTAAAATCAGAGGAAATGTGCATGAATCACTTTGAGTTATTCATAATACACTGAAATCCTAAGAACGCTTTCTTGAGAGTAAGTACCAGTGAATAGGCTTGAAAAGGATTCTGAGTTGCCCTGTTTAGGATTGCCCTCTAAATTTCTGGTAATTTAAGAGCTTTTTCTGTCCTGTTCTATTCTTAGTGCATTATAATGGATGATAATCAGTTATATCTTAATGCAATTGAAGAACTGTGAAGGATCCCTACAGTTGAACTAGATGACTTGAGTTCCTGTCAGAAGCCCTGCTGGGTAGGACCTCTACACAGTCATACTTGCTTTCTAAAAATACTTGGTAGACATTAGTAAGGGTTTCTGTGGGTGCCATGGCACCCAACATCATACTGAGGACACCTGCTGTAAACAACATGAAGAATACATCACAAGATATGAGACAATGCAGTAAATGTAATGTGATACCTTTAGAGATATACATTAGTTAATGCAGCAGAGCTGCACAGTCATGAAAGTGTAGTATTGCTTGCAGTAAATTAACTCCAAATAATTATATTGCAAAAAAATAAAACATTTATTGAGGTAGATTCAATTCATGTCCATGCTATAGCTGAAAGGGGAGAGGCCTAATCTAAACAATACTATTCCCAATCACAAATAGCCGTCTACTTGGCATCATGTAGAGGCAGGTAAGAGAACATACCTTCTACAAGAGAGACCTGTAGGAGCTATTGTTCCTTGCAAAGCCATGAGGTGAGGGACAAAGGGCATGGGAATAGAAGGAGATAGAGAGAACCTCACAGGTTAAGACATTCATTAAGGAGAGAAGACCTATATGCATCTAAAATAATAGCTCCCCCAATGTCCAGGCATGCTAACTTGCCTTACCCCAACAATACCCCGAGCTTATACCTTGAATAAAACTTCATTGGTCTCAAAGGTGCTACTGGATTCTAACTTTATTCTGTTGCTTCAGACCAACATGTCTACCCACCTGGATCTATAATATCCAGGCCTCAGATTCAGTGGGAGCTCCAAGGAGTGCAGCTCCTGAACCTTTCTGAGAGTTCCACCTCCTCCTTCCCACCTTGTCCATTGAATAGTAGGTGCATCTGCATAACAATCCTGGATGAGCTCCACCACCTATTTTTCTACAAAATGACCCCTATTCAGCTATTGCTGAAGACTAAAATCCTGTTACATTGCTTTTCATTTTGTAATCCATCTTTTAAAGCACTGCAATACTGCAATCCAAGCTCTGCTCATGACCTGAGTTTGATCCTAGTGGAAGCTGGGTTCAGGTAGCTGGCTCATAGTTGACTCAGCTTTCCATCCTTCTTAGGTTGGTAAAATGAGTACCCAGCTTGCTGGGGGTAAAGTGTAAATGACTGGGCAAGGCAATGGCAAACCACCCCCTAAAAAGTCTGCCATGAAAACGCTGTGAAAACATCACACCAGAGTCAGAAATGCCTGGTGCTTGCACAGAGGACTACCTTTAACTCAGTTATAATTGTGCACAGGTCTCAGATTCAGTGGGAGCTCACAGGAGCCCAGCTCCTGAACCTTTTTGAGAGTTCCACTTCCTTGTCCATTGAATAGTATGTGCAGTTGCATAGGTTCAATGTGGCCAAGTGCAAAGTAATGCACATTGGGGCCAAGAATCCCAGCTACAAATACAAGTTGATGCGGTGTGAACTGGCAGAGACTGACCAAGAGAGAGATCTTGGGGTCGTGGTAGATAACTCACTGAAAATGTCAAGACAGTGTACGATTGCAATAAAAAATGCCAACGCCATGCTGGGAATTATTAGGAAGGGAATTGAAAACAAACCAGCCAGTATCATAATGCCCCTGTATAAATCGATGGTGCGGTCTCATTTGGAATACTGTGTGCAATTCTGGTCACCGCACCTCAAAAAGGATATTATAGTATTGGAAAAAGTCCAGAAAAGGGCAACTAGAATGATTAAAGGGTTGGAACACTTTGCCTATGAAGAAAGGTTAAAACGCTTGGGGCTCTTTAGCTTGGAGAAACGTCGACTGTGGGGTGACATGATAGAGCTTTACAAGATAATGCATGGGATGGAGAAAGTAGAGAAAGAAGTACTTTTCTCCCTTTCTCACAATACAAGAACTCGTGGGCATTCGATGAAATTGCTGAGCAGTCAGGTTAAAACAGATAAAAGGAAGAACTTCTTCACCCAAAGGGTGATTAACATATAGAATTCACTGCCACAGGAGGTGGTGGCGGCTACAAGCATAGACAGCTTCAAGAGGGGGTTAGATAAATATATATATATATTGGCCACTGTGTGACACAGAGTTTTCGACTGGATGGGCCATTGGCCTGATCCAACATGGCTTCTCTTATGTTCTTAATCCCTGGATGAACTCCACCACCTATTTTTCTACAAAATGACCCCTGATGGTGCATGTCATGTAGCCCACATTCAGACTTTGCATGTAGTTATCTAGAAATAAAAATTCTAAGCATCAAATGTTTCCACAGATCTCCAAATTTCTGCTACTATTGCAAACAAACAACATGCCTTCTCGAGTAGATGCCTATATTAAAGGACACATCATGTAAGGCAATGATGATCATGACTCTTGTGCCTTCATCAGCTGATTACTTGCTTCTTTTCCAAAGAAGGACACTTGGCCCTTCACTTGCTGATGTGGCAAGATTCTCATAATCATAAAGAACAAGTCATATTTCCTTTCTTTCTTTTTGTGACCAATCAACAAGTCAGCACAGACGTTTGCTTGCAAACCCTACTAAAGATCAGCCATCATTAAAATTAACCATATGCTGATTTAATCAACATATAGCTTTGTTAATTACAAGCTTTTTTCTTCATGTCCATCTGCTTTTAACGTTTTAGTGAATCTGCAACAGATGTTCATGTAAATATAAGCTGGTTGCCATGTAAATATAACATTTTCAAGAGTGCTTCTGTAATAGCCTTTAGATTTATGGAGATACTTTTCTGTACCACATATTCAGTGAAACGCAAAACTGATACCTTTGTTAAAAACCCCATTGGATTCACTTCCTGTTTTAAGGCTTTCGCCTTTCATTTCTACAAATTGTACTCAATAGGATGAGCCCCCAGGAGATCTGTGGTAGCAGCTATTAGTGTGGTCTGGGAACAGCAATGTAAAAATGAAAGAGATGTATCCCATTCACACTCAGTTCAAGAGTATAAAGCAATAATTACCAGGCTTACAAAAAAAAAAGGGCTGATTCATTCATCTTTGACTAATATAAAGGAAGAGAAGTTCATGTAGCTAAATGTTTTAGCTTTGGAAATATTTAATCCTTTCAGGCTATCAAGGCATCTAAATCAAATGAGTCCAAATAAGGGGAGCAAGACATTGTAGTTTGATCAAACTAATGTATAGTTCAAGCGACCTCCCATGAAACATTAAAGTTTTTTTTTAAAAAAATGACAAATCTGGGTAGGAATGAGATCACATAATAATAATAATATTTAATTTGTATCCTGCCCTCCCCGCCGAAGCAGGCTCAGGGCAGCTAACATAGCATAACATAAAATACAAACATTACAATAAAAAAGCACACCGGTTACATAACAAATTGCATATTACAGTTCACTTATATATATTATTACATTAAAACCATCTAATTAAAACCATCAAATTCAAATCCAACAAATTAGTTTGTTGCTACAGTCTCGATGTTACTCATCTTACAGTTTTACATGATGACGGTACAATAGGTTCCACATTAAGAAAAAGCCAGCTGAAAGAGGGTAGTCTTGCAGGCCCTGTGGAACTGGGTAAGGCTCCGCAAGGCCCGCACCTCTTCTGGTAATTGGTTCCACCAGTGGGGAGCTGTGATCGAAAAGGCCCTTTTTCTTGTAGCTTTCAGTTTGGTCTTCTTCGGCCCAGGGATTGTCAGTAGATTTTGCGAACCAGATCTCAGTACTGTCTGGGGAACATATGGGGAGAGACAGTCCCTAAGGTAGGCAGGTCCTCGACCATATAGCACTTTAAAGGTAATAACCAGCACCTTGTAAAGAATCTGGTACACAATTGGCAGCCAGTGTAGTTCCCGCAGCCTCTGCTGTATGTGCTCCCACTTAGGGAGTTCCAATAACAGTCTGGCTGCCGTGTTCTGCACTAGCTGCAGTTTCTGGGTTCGGCACAGGGGCAGCCTCATGTAGAGGGCATAACGGTAGTCTAACCTCAAGGTGACCGATGCATGGATCACTATTGCCAGGTTGTTGAGCTCCAGGAAGGGGGCCAACTGCCTCACCCGTCTAAGATGAAAAAAGGCGGATTTAGCAGTGGCTGCTATCTTGGCTTCCATTGAAAAAACCCATAAAACAAATTAGCAGATTTCCCCCCCTCCCAAGCTGAAATTACGCTTATTAAAAAGGCATTCCCCACAGTATAAAGAGTTGTTTATTACTTACTCCACTCTAGCAGAAACATAAATGCCTGAGTGGTTACAATGTCATGCAAATCAAACAGAAATCTTAGCTACATTGAAAAACACGGAGCAATCTAACAAGGGATAAAAGCAGAATTCACAACTGAACATTTTCCCCCTTAATTGAACATGCATGAAATATATTTTGGACACTACTTGGAAGCATAAGTAACAATGATATCTTGAAGACATTTGAGAATCGATATTTGATATATAATTTTCATGGGCATTTTCATAAGTAATGTTAAAAGCGGTAGTTTAGTTTTCTCTGTAATTTAAATGAAACATATGTCATTCTGTGGACTGATTAATCTAATTTCTATTTCTACTTTCTATAAGGCATTAATGATATTCAGTTGAGACCCATTCTAGACTTTGTTTGATCAAAGTACAATCCAATGCATGTTTATTTTAGTTATGCTTTCCAAGTTTGCACTCTTTTAGCATAGAATATGAACTTCAGTAGATTGGAAAGCCTTCCTTCAAAGTGCTGTGATGAGCCTCAAATTCTTCTCAGGTGGGAAATTTAAACCGTAGAAGAATTCCTACTTCCTTTTTCTATCCATTTTCACACATTCTAATTTATATGCCCCATTGATGGGGAGTGATGTGGTGGTGCTAGCAGATATATGAGAGAAAGAATTTTTTTTTTTGCTTCCTCCCACCACCCTTTTCTCCCCCTTTATCTTCTCCTAAGTGACCTGGACAATCAATGTCCTTGGTGCCCAGTACTTCCTGGGAATTGCATTCCAAAAATGCAATAGGCAGATGAGATGCATAGTTCCTAGAAGGTATCCAGGCACTTGATGCATTCTGGGAGATGGAATTCCCAGAACAGATGGGATGCGGTGGATGTTATGTTTCCAGGTCACTCAGGGAAGTAGCATTGCTAAGAGAAATTTACTTTTCTTTATTTACAATCTCTACCCAATTTCTCCCTGATTTTTTTTTAAATTGGGTTTTTTAGATATTTTAGTCTGTTCTGAATTAAATCTGTTTTGATTAAAAGAGAAATTGGAAGAAAGCTTCTGTAAATTTTCAGAATTTTATTTGGCACATATTCAGGGGCATACAATGTCTTCTCCAACTTTCCTGTGTCTATGAGAACACCAACTTGTGGTGAATAATGTCAGCCCTCAATCCCCTCTAAGACCGAAGTTACAAAAGGGTGCATAGAGCTCCACTGTGTACTGTAACATAAAATTACAAGGAGAAATTTAAAAGAAATTCCTCTTTTGACAGGGGGAAAAAGATTAATCAATGGAAATATCTAAAAAAAGTGAATTTCAGAAAAAGAAATCCCATTCCTGATAACAATGCAAGACAGGAGAGACAAGGAGGAAAGAAGAATGGGGGAAGGCATCAAGATTTTTTTTCCTTTTCAAAGCTGGCTGCTGGTGCTACCAGATGCCCCAGGATAGCAGATATGTTGGGTTGGATTGATGAGAGGGTTAATCTTTGGAGGAGGGTAGAATTGTATTGTGCTTCTGAAGGTATGTAAAGATGACCCAAGCTCTCAGAATCAAAATCAAGCCCTTGATAAAATGACCACTATATCAGCAAATAGCTTGATTTGTCTGAGCTTGAGTCCTTTAAGTGATGAAGAAAATGTTTTAATGGATTCAGAGATACTTAGGAGTACATCTAAACACAGTCTAAACATAGTGTTAGCAATCCAATGAGTATGTGGGTGTTTGATCAAAGGGGGGAGAAAAACTGCTGCTAATGCACATTTTCATAACATCAAACTGTCTTGAACTCCCTCTACAAAAAAAAAAAATCATATCCGTAAACTAGTCAACTAGTTAGTGGCAATCAAAAAAATGGTTTATGCTGTTATGCTTTGCTGTAGAGATGAGCTCTAATTCTAGGTACTCAAAGAAAACAGAATAATAAATCAAAACAGTTGATCCTGTAATGTGATTGTTTGTCCTTGATGAGCAGGGGATTGTCTGGCAGCGACTGTTGGAATGTTGTAAAAAGACTGCAACTTTGGACCAGAGAGGAACACAAGTGGTCTGACCCTATAAATCAAATCTGCCAGTTTGACTGCATCAGTGGCTAAGTATTTGGTTATTGTACAGTATAAGGGTCATTATGTATTCAGAAAAAAGCAATGAACATCTGATCAATTCTGTTTTAAAGTATTCTTTTTCGGTGACATTGTCTTAATTGCTTCTTTCATTTTAGATCCTGTTTGTATTTTTTATTCATTATTTTATTATGCCATTAAAGGTTTTGATACTTGAAATCAAAACAAACAATTATCTTTCAGGCAGAACATTTTTATCATTATCTTATCTCATAATGATATGTTATCTTCATTGCACAATATGCTGTCGTAGAGAGAACAGCTTAAGGGTATGGATGCCATACTTGACCAGCAATAAACAGACAAGCAGCAAGCCAGGATCATGTCAGAACCTTTTCCTTCCTCTGAGGATGGTATTAGAGTTGAAACAGTTACTTCCATGAAACAGACAATGTTGATAATGAGCTTTTTATTTTACACATATTGTGTTCTTAACTAACTTTACAAAAAATCAGTGCTGTGATGCTGATTGGTAATGGCCTGATCCTATAATGTGATTGCTTGTCCCTGATGTGTAGGGGATTGTCTGGCAGCAACTGTTGGAATGTTGTAAAAAGCCTGCAACTTTAGACCAGAGAGGAACACGAGCGGTCTGACCCTATAGCATTCTGGTGTTTTTTTGTTTTTTGGTTACAAGGAATATGAACATATGAAGCTGCCTTATACTGAATCACACCCTTGGTCCATCAAAGTCAGTATTGTCTACTCAGACTGGCAGCGGCTCTCCAGGGTCTCAAGCTGAGGTTTTTCACACCTATTTGCCTGGACCCTTTTTTATGGAGATGCCGGGGATTGAACCTTGGACCTTCTGCTTACCAAGCAGATGCTCTACCACTGAGCCACCGTCCCTCACCTTAATCTACCCTGACCATGGGTTTCTTTTTTTTAGTAATAATGAACTGACTTTTGATTGATCGACTGACATTTATTACAGTCAAAGACCGGCAAAACACACAGAGAGAGACAGTACAATACAAATATTTAGACAATATTTACAATAAAATTCACTGTGTCATCACTGTGGCCCAATAGGCTCTGACAGCACCACAGGATCTTGCAACTGTATCCCAGATTCCAGGCTCAAGGTCGAGTAGCAGAAAAGAAGCATACCATTCCTCTGATTTTCCTGAAATCCTTTGAAAGATAGGCTGAATAAATATGTGTCTGAGGTCATCATACAAGGGGCAATGCAGCAATGCATGACCGTTTCAGTTTCTTCACAGGCACAAGGACATAGATGCTCAAGGAACAGGACACCATGGTATCTCCCATCTAGTAAAGCGGATGGCAAAGCATTAAAATGAGCCAAAGTGATAGCTATTCTATGCTTGGGAATCAGTAAAATAGCAAAGTAATTTGACAAGACCAATTTCTTGTTCCTAAGATGATGTTATTTTGTAGTGGAACATAGATGGTGTTGAAGTTCAATGGCCCAGATCCTTTGCTTAATTACTGATTTGGCTTTTAAGTAACCCATGATTATTAAGCTGCTAAGAGAATAATTAACAGATTGTAAATTTTCTAAAAGGGACATTTTCCATTTTTATTGAAAGGTGCCTGGTGTGTTAAAGGTACAAGTTCCACAGGGGCAAAAATAAGCTTCAACCAGTAATTAATCCTGTGTATCCAGGCCCAGGCTTCCAAAGCAAGCTGTAGGCACAGGGGGGCCTGTGGGGACACTGCCCCCTGATTTCCAGGCAGGGCCCCCTGACTTCCAGGGGGCAGCCTGCTCTCTCTCTCTCTCTCTTTTTGCCATGGCTGAGCTGCTGAAACATCATCATCAGTAGCTGGAGCCAGGAGACTTGAGCAGGGCACAGTGCACTGAAGCAGCAAAAGCAGCAGGTGGAGAGGAGGGAGGCAGAGTAGCAGGAAGTGGAGGAAGCTGTGTGGAATGGACTGGGAAGGGGGGATGGATGGAGCTGTTGGCTGCAAAGTGCCAGGGTTGGGGAGAGGGAGGTGGAAGGAACGCCCCCCCCCCCCCCCGCTTGTATACAAAGTGCAATCTCTTATCTACTCCAAAGTTTTAGGATTGACTGCCTCGACTTAGCCATTTTCAGATCCTCCAGCTTTTGCCCCTATCCCAGAAAGCTTCTGAAAAGCAGCAAGCCCTGCAGTGGATGGGAAAGGGTGCCCCCAACTTTTAAAAAAGCCTCCCAACTTTTAAAATCCTGGCTATGGCCCTGTTCCAAAGAAAGACAGAGCAGCCAGGTTCTAAAAGAACATTGAGCACATAGCAGGGAACTGCATGTATGACACTCAAAAAGTCTCCCCAACTTCAGAAGGCCTATAAGTAGTATATGTGCATAACTGAGAGCCATATAGCAACTGTGAGGTAACTCTGTCCACAAAAACACACAAAGCTTAAGGAATATGTTTTTTTCCAGAACAGAAAGGCTTCTCTGGGCATTTCCCACCATTCTATTTATCTGAGTGTGCCAAAGCCCAGAAGAATGAAAATCTATACCTAAGTACATAAAGCATGCCACCTGCGCAATGACATTCCTGTTAATCATCCATCTGTGCTTAGGTCTTCTTCTAGAGAACACCACTATTTTGGACTTACTGTAGTTAATAGTCAAAAGATATCACAGTGCAATGCAAGAGACTTCAACATACACCTTAAACCTATACCGGTATGAGACAGCAGGACTGCATCCCCTGTGTAAAGAAAAACTAAGAGTGGTCTAGCAGCCAATGTAGGGGGATGAAAGCTGGGATTAGATAAACTGTTAACCATTGAGTTAATATAGAAACTGAATAAAGTGGGTGCCCAAATGCAGCCCTGTTTAACACTATTGTAAGTGGAAACAGAAGCTGACAGGTGCCCAGCATAGTTACAATTAATCCTTAGCCATGTGTATTCATCTGGGTGACAGATAAGAATGAGTAACCATTTATTGAACTTTTCAGTTTTATTCCAGAGTCTAGCATGAGGGATAAGATCAAATGCTGATTTAAAATAGATAAAAGCTGCAGAGGGTATTCCACATCTTGGTGAGGAGTATTTATCTACTAAGTGCTGAAGAATACGACCCTGATCTACCATTGAATGTCCTGCTCTGAAACCAGCTTGTTCCTCCTTTAAAATATTTTCAAGAGCTAGCCAGTCCAATAACTTCCTCTGCAGGTGGCTCACATATAGTTGCATACAATACTAATGATACTCAATAAGCTGACCGGGTGATAATTGGCTGGGTCAGATCTGATCTTTTAAAAAATTGGGATGACAGTAGTTATTTCCCTGTCCTTCAGTGATCCAAGTAACTAATGCAGTCCACCATGAACTGACTTTTGCAGTCTAAGGATTTGGGTTTAATTTTATCAGTGATGTAATGAAGAAATGTAGAATAACATGTCTGGCTGTGGGAAATGATGGGGCAGACAGCTGATGCCCACTTAGAGTGCTCTATATTCCTAGGATACTTGGCTTTGAGAGTTCCAGCACACATCTCACACACAATGAGATGGGTTCAGTTCCAACTCAGTTATGGATGAACCATGGCCTTAGCCTGCTTTTAAATCTCAACCCATTGGTAAAATGAGAATAGTAGTCATCATCCACTTCAGAAGGTTAACAGCTAGACCGTCCTCTTGGAGTTCCTTTTAATCAGTATATACTCAGTTTCTTAGCAAGTATTATCTTGTTAACTATCATATTGTATATTTGATATACTGCAGTGTAGAACCTTAGGCATGTTACTCCCAGCTGTTGTTAAGGGAGGCAAACAGCTGCTGAATTAAAGCTCAGGAAGCCAGCCTTCTCAAACATTCCACCATTAAGGAACTGCTGGACAAAAATCAAACTCCATTAAGCTTCTAAGGTCACTAATAGACTGGGTCAAAATTATGCAGAATTTTAAAAAGTAGATAACATAAAACACCATTGTGAATCATTGAAGGTTCTTTCTATCTTTTAAATAACACAGGTTTCAGGGAGCATTGTTCTCTCTTTTTCCACACAGCAAGGTATGAATGAATGTTGCCAGTGTCTCCACGTTCTGTTATTGTGTTATTAGTCAAAATCCAGTATACTGACCTGCTATTTTCTGGCATTAGTGACCAAACTATAATTCAATAAGAGGGATTTTTACAAAGTGGTACTGATGGTGCTCAGATCCCACCTCCAGGGCACATGTGTGCATGCACATGCACACACTCACACATGCTAGTAAATTCCAAGATGAGGAGAGGGTTTTCAAAAGGACTACTACTGTCAGAACAAATCTTTCTTAATGCAGTCAGATCACTGATGATGACAACATACATGCAAAAGAAAATGAACTTTTTTTTTCACCTTCAGCTTCTGACTTTTTGATCAGCCTCTAACTTAACTTGGTTCATTTACAAGAGGCATACATTGCTTAAAAACTGAGAGTAGACTAGGCTGAAGAATTCATTTCAGTCATGACTCTGAGGTCTAACTCCCAAATATTGTGTTGGATGTCTTATGCTGTATGATAGATTTTGGTTCCTTCTTGTTAGGTAAGCAGTGTTATTCACATCTAGAAATCTATTTCTAGATTTCCCTTTCTCTTTTTGCCCTCACCCCTTATCTATCAAACTTCTCTTACCCCCTTCTGTAGATCAGTGGCACACTTATCAAAACAGATTGTTCTGCAAATTTAGGGGACTCCCCAGTTTTGCAAAAAAATCTAAAAACGTTTTTAAAAACAATGGGGGATTTAAATCCCTCCTCCCAAATAAAACAGCATTGTGGCTTCAGGCTGCTGCTCCTGGTCCAGCTTTGGTGGATGCCAGGAACTGTTCCAACCACAGTACTGGCAGATATCAGGAGAGACTCCAAGCCTGGCTGCCACTGGGAGCTGTTCCAGGCTTGGAGTGTTTCTGAGGCAATGCTGTTGTTGCCAGGCTCAAAGGTAGAAAAGAAAGAGAAAGGAGAGGGGAGGGGAGGGGAGAGGGAGGGGGAGACAATGAGGGGAGAGAAAGGAGGCAGATTGAAAAGAGGTGGGGGTGAGGAGAGAAAGGGGATAAGAGGATTGATAGAGATGGGGATGTAGGAGAAAGAGTGAGTAGTAAACTGACATAGAAGGGGTGAGGGGAGAAGGGAGTAAGAAGATTGATAAATAAGGGGTAGGGGCAAGAAGAGAAAGGGGAAACTTTGACAGAGAAGAGGGAAGAAGGAAAGAAGCAAATGCTGGGGAATGCTCCCTCCCCACAAGCTTCTTGTGGATCCCCACTTCTTGTCTTCTAATTCTGCAATCCGATTCTATTGAATTATTCCTTGGGTGTTTTCGCACTTACCTTTTACTGGCGCGACGACCCTCCTCACGCCGGCGGATCTGCAGTGATTTCGCACTAGAAGCGCCGGCGCAGCCCATTGCGCCGGCTACTTCCGTCGCTAAGCCAGTGCAAACGGAAACCGCCAAGAAGCAGGAAAACGTTTGCGCTGGCTTAGCGACGGAAGTAGCCGGCTCTTTGGGCTGCGCCGGCGCTTCTAGTGCGAAATCACTGCAGATCCGCCGGCGTGAGGAGGGTCGTCGCGCCAGTAAAACGTAAGTGCGAAAACACCCATTGACTTTCTTATGATGTATGACTGCTTTGCTTTTTGGGGGGTTTTTTAGTTCTGTAATCTGCCTTGAATCTCAGTGACAAACTAAACAAAATAATAAATACATATGCTTTGGCTTGCAGACAATACTCTGCGTTTTGTCTCAAAACAATTTCCCCTTCATTAAATGGAGATTACTCCAATAAACACATACTTTTGAATTATTATAGCCCCCTCCCAAATCATATTCCATTTGCATAGTCATTAACACTACTGTTAACTGCCATGTGTATTGTTAATATACAAAGTGGTTTACAATCCTTAGTGAGAAAAGCAGATCTTCTCAGAAATGTCTTATTTTATTCAGTGGGGTTTGCTTCCAGGAAAGTGCTTTTAGGATGGCAGTCTTAGTTCATTCAATGTTTGGATCCACAGGCTGTTCAGGGCAGCTTCCTCTGCCTTGGGAAATTCCTGAAGACTGGGGAGGATGGAGTTTGGGAAGGGGAGGGACCTAAGCAGGATGAAATGCCACATAGCCCACCCTCCAAAGTAGCCATTTTCTCCAGGAAACTAACCTTTGTAGACTGGTCTCTGGAGATCAGTTGTAATTCTAGGAGATCTCTAGGCCCTACTAGGAAGCTGGCAACCCTGTCCCTTGCTAATATGTTTTGAACACATCGATTCCTATTGTGCAGTAGCAGGAACCTGAATGAGAACTCTCTAAGCCCCACCCACCTCACAGGGTGTCTGTTGTGGGGGGAGAACATATAGGAGATTGTAAGCCACTCTGTGTCTCTGATTCAGAGAGAAAGGCAGGGTATAAATCTGCAGTCTTCTTTTTCTACCCTAATCCTGATTTATAAGCAAAAGGGAACATTGCACACGTTGCCTAATTTCAATATATAACTTCCTAAAGGAAGAGAAGTTGCTGTTGGTTTTGTCAAAGTCCCAAGAGGCTTGCTGGTAAACTGTCTGTCCCCCCACCCCAGCTTCCTTGAAACACCACTTTGCAGAGATAATCATTGTACTTCTTCTGGTGGAAGGCTTCTTGGCTCTACAACTCACTCCAGTGATCTTTCTACCTTTCCAAATATGGAAGAATGATCTTTTGAAAGGAAACAATGCTTGTTAATACAAGACCTCAGGAGGTTCATCCATTCCCTGCCAGCATTGCCTAGCCACACAAGGGACATAATGGAGCCCTCAACACAATTATGCATAATAATACCAGCTTAATATTTGGACTTGATTCCAAAGGCCACTGAAATCTGTAGGAGTCTTTTCATTTCAAGGGGCATGACATCAAGGCAGTCAAGAAAGCGACCATATATTCGCATTCATGATCCTGGATTCATCAGGTAGCCATTGAAATTGTGTCTGCATGGGTTAGAATGAAAGTGTTCACATTTCCTTTAGATTTTCTGTGCCAAAAATCATGTAAATGAAAACTGCGAACAAGTCTTTCAAACTTCACTTGACTCTGACAAAGTTATTATCATGCAAAGTTCAACCTCCAAATCAAATGCTAAGTTAGGATTATGGTTGACTGTGGCTCGAACTGTACCTAAAAAGATAGGAGTGATAAGTGAAAGAACACCTTTTTGGAATGGGCAGTTACAAAGCATTGCTTCATTGTTCAGTTTGCTAATATCTGTTACTGGTCTGGAAAAAAAACTGCAGCAGCAGAAATAATTCATTTCCCTTTTTATCTTGCAGAACAGATGCTTGTTTAAGGAGCACCCTGCTTCTCAAAGAGGCATAAGAATGGAATGTGTTATCAAAAGGTTCTTCATAAAGAAGCAGCACCTTCATTTGTGCAGGCAAGACCATTCATTCATCTTCAAACCTTTTCCTGCTATAATTTCAATGTAATTGGAGATGCCTTGTTACTAATTTCTCATGGAGTTAAAGTTGACAAGCCTACAAAATCCAACATAGTAAATTCACAACAATTTTGCTATTAAAAAAACTCTAGCCTTTAAAGAATAATCCTCTTAATAACAGGATATCAGTTGGAAAAGAAGTGATTTTATCTATTATCTATTATTTTACCTTCCTTGCCAGAAGAATTGGGTGTATTTTCCCCAAGAACAGCTGAGTTTTTTCCTAAGCTACAAGTACACATAAATATTAAAAGTACCCTCAGATGTTCTCCAAATTTAGAAATGTATTTAAATCTTAGAAAAACTGGGAAGATTCAAGAGATATGTTCTGGATCTGCAAAATAAGGTTTCATAGACATGAAATACCAGTTGCTTAAAAGAATTTCATTCAAGGAATTACACTGTAGATAGGCTTGATGTTTCTGTGTAGTTGCCAAAATCTGCCCTTGGAATGATGACACTTGGAGAACTCACTGTGTAATGGGTTAAGGAAATAGAAGCATACAGGATAGTCTATATGCTGCTGTAACAAAGTTATCTTGGATCCCGGCACTGCCACCAAATGTTACATGTGTGACTGTTTTAATAAGCACTCCCCTAAAACAATCACCCTGTCATGGCTTCAATTTATGAAATTTACCATTCAAAAAAAGGCACAGTAGATATAGTGAAGGATTTAAATAAGTTTTGGTTTATTTAAACAAATTGGTAGCAAAGGAAATTGATATATACATAGGTTTTTGGGATTTAGAAGATGTAGGCAGACAGTTAAAATTGAGCACAGAACTACTTCTGAAGTAACTGATTTCGCGAAGATATAGTGTTTCCTATAGATTGGTTTAACTTTCCCTAAAGATATCATTGATGTAAAAGGTTTATCTCTTGATAAATGTTCTATATTTCTGGTTAATTTCCCCACTTTATAATAAGTGTACCCCCACTTTATGATGAGTGTACCCTGCTTTGTCCCTTTTGTTATAAGACTAAGGTCTCTCCATTAGACCTCTTTTGCTGGCAAGATTGTTACTGTCTTCCCATTAAGATAAATAACCTGCGCCTTTGGCACTGGTTATTTTGTGCCTTTGGCACTGGCAGTGGCTTTCACTGTCACCTCAAAACCCTTTGTCAAAGCAGATTTTCCAGACTTCCAGTCATTTCCCTTTTTAGGCACTAAGTTTAATACAGGAAACTTTTCCTTTTCAAGATATTGTTCTTTGTTTTATAAATACAGAGGCTGTTCTTCACTCCTGGGAACAACCTCCCACCAGAATCTCCAATATTCAAAACCACCCCACATGGTCTCTGAACTATGACTTTGCTTTGCGTCTCTAGTCACACATAAAGAGCATCACAAATTCAGTCACTCTTCAACTGCTTCAGTTCTGTAACTGCTTTCTCCAACTGATGAACTGTCACCCTCTTTTGACAGTTAGAAGCAGTTCTCCCTCTCAGAATGAGTTCTATTAGCTGTCACTCACTGGCATTCCATTAGATGCCACTCATATGCACTGCCTCTAGTCATGCATATGCCTGCTGTCGGTCACAGTTGCTTTCTCATTTGTAGAGTACCTGACAATATTGTCGACTACTTTGAAGTAAAGGTAAAAAGTTAAATGGGTTATCCAAGAGGACAATGGGCTGGATCAGTGGTGCTGTCAGGAATGGATTTTGGTGATGAAGTCCAGGGCTTCAGCTTACAGGGTCCAAAGGAAAGAACCAGACTGTGGCTTTACACTTGAAGTGTACCTTATCTTCTAAAAGCCACATCCCCCCTATATTATTAAGTCCAGAGTCTCAAATTACCTAACTGCACCACTGGATTGGATTTCAAATAGCCCTTATGTGAATAGCTATACCTAGTGGTATCAAAATTCTCCCACCACAAAATGATGTCTGCACCTCCTGAACATCTCCAACAATAGGACTTCCCCTCACCTCCATTGAGCCCATAGCACAAAGTGAGAATGCAGTAGGAAAAATCCAGGCTGTGATCACAGTCAGGCAGGTCAAACTAAGTGGGGCAACAGCCAGCAGGGGCAGCCTGAAGACCACTGTTTGTGCATGGGAATATATGGGAAAAGATTGTTCTTCAGACATGTGGGCCCCAAGCAATGGATGGCTTTAAAAATTATAACCAGTATCTTGAACTGAACTCAGCAACAAACAGCTACAATGTAGCTGTTTCAAAATGTGTGACAGATGTTCCCAGGGCTTTTTTTTTCTGGAAAAAAGGTGCCAGAACTCTCAAGATGGAAATGAAGGAGTAACCCATCGGATTCTTTGAAACAATATTATTTTCATGTACTATGGACTTAATTTAAATCAGTTTTCAAACTTTAGACATGTCACCAACTTCCTCAGTTCTTTTTTAGGTCTTGTTTTTGATGCCTAACACTGAATGACGACCTTGAAGCAACTGAGTTTTAACATACTTTGTTGGATCAACCCTTTGTGCCCCTCATGAATTTTTAGACTTTTAAAAGAACTTTGTTTCCACTAAGAAGTCATAGAACTCCATTCCTGCATGTTTTCCCGGGGATGGGGGACAAACATGTTCCCATTGTACAGCCTCTAACAATAACTGGGGTGCCATTTTTTGGGACCAGCTGCAGTTTCTAGGTTGTCTTAAAGGGCTGCCCAATATAGACCATATTACAGTAATCCAACCTCAAGCATGGCCAGATCACAGGAGATCAACAAAAGCATGGTCATCGTGATCAGGTCATGGGAGACTAAGATAGGAAAGATGCAGCTGATAAAAGGTTATTTTCAATGTTTCTATGGCTAATGGTTTCTATGGGTTATAGGCTGGAGTTACCCTACATAGCATTGCACTGTAATGTGTCAATGTTACACCAGTGCCTA
This sequence comes from Heteronotia binoei, assembly GCF_032191835.1. NCBI lineage: Eukaryota > Metazoa > Chordata > Lepidosauria > Squamata > Gekkonidae > Heteronotia > Heteronotia binoei. Next base: position 25,986 of record NW_026800146.1, read on the forward strand.
AAGCACCTCATTAAAATTCCTTCAAGCAAAGAACCATCTGGCAGGTGGATAAGCTTTGTGGAATGTTGTGCTGTTTCCTCTTTTCAGTATGTCAACAGCAGCAGCAATGTCAATTTGTCTCAACTACAGCAGGATTTTGCAGACCTTTTAAGAACTGCCTCTAGATACTTCAGCCTGTTAAAGTACACTGGAGTAAAGGCAGAAACACAGATTCATAATATCCCCTCTTTTCTGCAAACTTGAGGGAAGGAACGTTTTTCATAATGTTGTTCTTTTTTACACTCTGTTAGCGCTTCCAGCTGCCTTTTCTGAACTGGTTAGCAAAGCATTTTTCTAAAAAGTTTTTGTTTGAGCATAGTATCTGTTCTTCTCTCATGGATTGCTGCCTTGATGTGGCAAAAGCGCTTGTATGGTTCAGTGAGGCTGTGGGCTGTGCTGGGCAGGGCCACCGAAGACGGACAGGCCACAGCTGAGAATCCAGACTAAATGTGATCCACTGGAGAATGAAATGGCAACTCACTCCAGTATCCTTGCCAAGAAAACCCCATGGACAGTAACAAAAGGCTAAAAGATATGGCACTGGAAGATGAGCCACTCAGGTCAGAAGGTGCCCAATATGCTACTGGGGAAGAGTGAAGGGCAAGTACAAGTAACCACAGAAAGAGTGAAGCAGCTGGGCCAAAGCTGAAAGGACGCTCAGCTGTGGATGTGTCTGATGGTGAAAGGAAAATCTGATGCTACAAAGAACAATACTGCATTGGAACGTGGAATGTAAGATCTATGAATCAAGGTAAGCTGGATGTGGTCAAACAAGAGATGGCAAGACTGAAAATCGACATCTTGGGAATCAGTGAACTAAAATGAACAGGAATGGGTGAATTTAATTCAGCAGATCACTACATCTATTACTGCAGGCAAGAGTCCCAAAGAAGAAATGGTGTGGCCTTTATAGTTAACAAGAAAGTGAGGAAGGTAGTAATGGGATACAATCTCAAAAATGACAGAATGATCTCGGTCCGTATCCAAGGCAAACCATTCAATATCACAGTAATTCAAGGCTATGCCCCAACCACTGATGCAGAAAAGACTGAAGTGGACCAGTTCTATGAAGATCTACAACACTTTCTAGAACTAACACACAACAAAGATGTCCTCCTCATCATAGGCGACTGGAATGCCAAAGTAGGAAGTCAAAAGGTAACCGGAACAATTGGCAAGTTTGGCCTTGGAGAACAAAATGAAGCTGGGCAAAGGTTAATAGAGTTTTGTTAAGAGACCAAGCTGGACATAGCAAACACCCTCTTCCAACAACCTAAAAGGTGACTCTACACATGGACATCACCTGATGAGCAACACAGAAATCAGATTTATTATTATCAGGGGTGTCAAACATGCAGCCCTGGGGCTGAATCAGGCCCCCGAATGGCTCCTATCAGGCTTCAAAGCAGCTGGCTATCATCTGCTTCCTTCTCCCTATCTTGTGCTTCCTTCTGCATCACCTTCGGTCTTAGGTGACAAAAGAGGAGGTCCTACAACTGATAGACGAATTAAAAACTAATAAGTCACCGGGTCCGGATGGCATACATCCGAGAGTTCTGAAAGAACTCAAAGTTAAACTTGTGGATATTCTAACAAAAATCTGTAATGTTTCATTGAAATCTGCCTCCGTTCCTGAGGACTGGAAGGTAGCAAATATCACCCCCATCTTTAAAAAGGGTTCCAGAGGAGATCCGAGAAATTACAGGCCAGTCAGTCTGACTTCAATACCGGGAAAGTTGGTAGAAAGCATTATCAAGGAAAGAATGAGTAGGCACATTGATGGACACAGGTTATTGAGGAAGACTCAGCATGGGTTCTGTAAGGGAAGATCTTGCCTCAATAACCTGTTACGTTTCTTTGAGGGGGTGAACAAACATGTGGACAAAGGAGACCCGATAGATGTTGTTTACCTTGACTTCCAGAAAGCTTTTGTTAAAGTTCCTCATCAAAGGCTCCTTAGTAAGCTTGAGAGTCATGGAGTAAAAGGACAGGTCCTCTTGTGGATCAAAAACTGGCTGAGTAATAGGAAGCAGAGAGTGAGTATGATTGGGCAATCTTCACAGTGGAGGACGGTAAGCAGTGGGGTGCCGCAGGGCTCTGTACTGGGTCCCATGCTTTTTAACTTGTTCATAAATGATTTAGAGTTGGAAGTGAGCAGTGAAGTGGCCAAGTTTGCGGATGACACTAAATTGTTCAGGGTGGTGAAAACCACAGACGATTGTGAAGAACTCCAAAGGGATCTGTTGAGGCTGGGTGAGTGGGTGTCAACGTGGCAGATGCGGTTCAATGTGGCCAAGTGCAAAGTAATGCACATTGGGGCCAAGAATCCCAGCTACAAATACAAGTTGATGGGGTGTGAACTGGCAGAGACTGTCCAAGAGAGAGATCTTGGGGTTGTGGTAGATAACTCACTGAAAATGTCAAGACAGTGCGCGTTTGCAATACAAAAGGCCAACGCCATGCTGGGAATTATTAGGAAGGGAATTGAAAACAAATCAGCCAGTATCATAATGCCCCTGTATAAATCGATGGTGCAGTCTCATTTGGAGTACTGTGTGCAGTTCTGGTTGCCGCACCTCAAAAAGGATATTATAGCATTGGAGAAAGTCCAGAAAAGGGCAACTAGAATGATTAAAGGGCTGGAACACTTTCCCTATGAAGAAAGGTTAAAACGCTTGGGACTCTTTAGCTTGGAGAAACGTCGACTGCGGGGTGACATGATAGAGGTTTACAAGATAATGCATGGGATGGAGAAAGTAGAGAAAGAAGTACTTTTCTCCCTTTCTCACAATACAAGAACTCAAGGGCATTCGATGAAATTGCTGAGCAGACAGGTTAAAACAGATAAAAGGAAGTACTTCTTTACCCAAAGGGTGATTAACATGTGGAATTTACTGCCACAGGAGGTGGTAGCGGCCACAAGCATAGCCACCTTCAAGAGGGGTTTAGATAAAAATATGGGGCAGAGGTCCATCAGTGGCTATTAGCCACAGTGTGTGTGTATATATATATATATATAAATTTTTTTTGCCACTGTGTGACACAGAGTGTGTGACACTGTGTGACACAGAGTGTTGGACTGGATGGGCCATTGGCCTGATCTAACATGGCTTCTCTTATGTTCTTAATCAGTAGGGTGGCCAGACCGTCCCGGTCTCCCGGGACATTCCCGGATCTGGCCACCCAATCCCGGATCCCGGGCTGCCTATACTGGGACCATTAAAGGTCCCGGTTTAGGCAGCCCAGGAGCCGGTGGGCCGCGGGCGCGGGCGGGGAAGGCGGGGAGTGAGGGAGGGAGCGTCCCTGCGCCTGCGCAGGGCCCCTGCGCACGCGCAGGGACGCTCCCACCCTCACTCCCCGCCTTCCCCGCCCGCGCGCGGGGCCCGGCGGCAGTGGTGGAGGCCTCTCCGTGGCCTCCGCTGGTCGCTGGAAGGCCTCCAGAGACTCTGGAGGGCCTCCAGCGACCAGCGGAGGCCGCGGAGAGGCCGCGGGGCACCCGGCGCTGGTCCCGGAAGGCCTTCCAGAGCCTCTGGAAGGCCTTCGGGGACCAGCGCCGGCCAGCGAAGGCTTCCCCGCGGCCTCCGCTGGTCCCTGGAGGCCCTCCAGAGTCTCTGGAGGGCCTCCAGGGACCAGCGGAGGCCGCGGGGAAGCCGCGGGGCACCCGGCGCTGGTCCCGGAAGGCCTTCCAGAGCCTCTGGAAGGCCTTCGGGGACCAGCGCCGGCCAGCGAAGGCTTCCCCGCGGCCTCCGCTGGTCCCTGGAGGCCCTCCAGAGTCTCTGGAGGGCCTCCAGGGACCAGCGGAGGCCGCGGGGAAGCCGCGGGGCACCCGGCGCTGGTCCCGGAAGGCCTTCCAGAGCCTCTGGAAGGCCTTCGGGGACCAGCGCCGGCCAGCGAAGGCTTCCCCGCGGCCTCCGCTGGTCCCTGGAGGCCCTCCAGAGTCTCTGGAGGGCCTCCAGGGACCAGCGGAGGCCGCGGGGAAGCCGCGGGGCACCCGGCGCTGGTCCCGGAAGGCCTTCCAGAGGCTCTGGAAGGCCTTCCGGGACCAGCGCCGGCCAGCGAAGGCTTCCCCGCGGCCTCCGCTGGTCCCTGGAGGCCCTCCAGAGTCTCTGGAGGGCCTCCAGGGACCAGCGGAGGCCGCGGGGAGGCCGCGGGGCACCCGGCGCTGGTCCCGGAAGGCCTTCCAGAGCCTCTGGAAGGCCTTCCGAAACCAGCGCCGGCCAGCGAAGGCTTCCCCGCGGCCTCCGCTGGTCCCTGGAGGCCCTCCAGAGTCTCTGGAGGGCCTCCAGGGACCAGCGGAGGCCGCGGGGAGGCCGCGGGGCACCCGGCGCTGGTCCCGGAAGGCCTTCCAGAGGCTCTGGAAGGCTTTCGGGGACCAGCGCCGGCCAGCGAAGGCTTCCCCGCGGCCTCCGCTGGTCCCTGGAGGCCCTCCAGAATCTCTGGAGGGCCTCCAGGGACCAGCGGAGGCCGCGGGGAAGCCTTCGCTGGCCGGCGCTGGTCCCCGAAGGCCTTCCAGAGCCTCTGGAAGGCCTTCCGGGACCAGCGCCGGCCAGCGAAGGCTTCCCCGCGGCCTCCGCTGGTCCCTGGAGGCCCTCCAGAGTCTCTGGAGGGCCTCCAGGGACCAGCGGAGGCCGCGGGGAAGCCGCGGGGCACCCGGCGCTGGTCCCGGAAGGCCTTCCAGAGCCTCTGGAAGGCCTTCGGGGACCAGCGCCGGCCAGCGAAGGCTTCCCCGCGGCCTCCGCTGGTCCCTGGAGGCCCTCCAGAGTCTCTGGAGGGCCTCCAGGGACCAGCGGAGGCCGCGGGGAAGCCGCGGAGCAGCCGGCGCTGGTCCCTGGAGGCCTCCAGAGGCCAGCGCCGGTATCGGAGAGGCCCGGCGCTGGTCCCTGGAGGCCTCCAGAGGCCAGCCCCGGCAGCTCCCTCCCTCCCTCGCCGCGAGGCCGCCGCCGGAGGACTCCCCGCCGCCGCCGCCGCTGGATCCGCCGCCCTGGATTAAGGTAAGGGGGCCGAAAGCGGGGGGGGGGGGCGGGGGGCGGCCTTCCTTTCTTCCCTCCCTCCTCCCTTCCTTCCTTCCTTCCTTTCTTCCTTCCTTCCTTCCTTCCTTCCTTCCCTCACTCCCTTCCCTTCCTTCCTTCCTTCCCTCCCTCCCTCCCTCCCTCCCTCCCTCCTCCCTTTCTTCCTTTCTTCCTTCCTTCCCTCACTCCCTTCCCTTCCTTCCTTCCCTCCCTCCCTCCTCCCTCCCTTCCTTTCTTCCTTCCTTCCCTCCCTCCCTTGCCTTCCTTCCTTCCCTCCCTCCTCCCTTCCTTTCTTCCTTCCTTCCTTCCCTCCCTCCCCCCTTCCTTCCTTCCTTCCCTCCTTCCCCCTTCCTTCCTTCCTTCCCTCCCTCCCTCCCCCTTCCTTCCTTCCTTCCTTCCTTCCTTCCTTCCTTCCTTCCTTCCTTCCTTCCTTCCTTCCTTCCTTCCTTCCTTCCTTCCCTCCCTCCCTTCCTTCCTTCCTTCCTCCCTCCCTTCCCTCCCTTCCTTCCTTCCTTCCTTCCCTCCCTCCCTTCTTCCTTTCTTCCCTTCTTCCCTTCCTCCCTTTCTCCCTTCCTTCCTTCCTTCCCTCCCTCCCTCCTTATGTTGTTATGTGATGCAGAGTGTTGGACTGGATGGGCCACTGGCCTGATCCAACAGGGCTTCTCTTATGTTCTTATGTGACGCAGAGTGTTGGACTGGATGGGCCACTGGCCTGATCCAACAGGGCTTCTCTTATGTTCTTATGTGATGCAGAGTGTTGGACTGGATGGGCCACTGGCCTGATCCAACAGGGCTTCTCTTATGTTCTTATGTGACGCAGAGTGTTGGACTGGATGGGCCACTGGCCTGATCCAACAGGGCTTCTCTTATGTTCTTATGTGACGCAGAGTGTTGGACTGGATGGGCCACTGGCCTGATCCAACAGGGCTTCTCTTATGTTGTTATGTGATGCAGAGTGTTGGACTGGATGGGCCACTGGCCTGATCCAACAGGGCTTCTCTTATGTTGTTATGTGACGCAGAGTGTTGGACTGGATGGGCCACTGGCCTGATCCAACAGGGCTTCTCTTATGTTGTTATGTGATGCAGAGTGTTGGACTGGAGGGGCCACTGGCCTGATCCAACAGGGCTTCTCTTATGTTGTTATGTGATGCAGAGTGTTGGACTGGATGGGCCACTGGCCTGATCCAACAGGGCTTCTCTTATGTTGTTATGTGATGCAGAGTGTTGGACTGGAGGGGCCACTGGCCTGATCCAACAGGGCTTCTCTTATGTGACAATACTGACTTTGGTGGACCCAAGCACTGATTCAGTGTAAGGGAGCTTTGCGTTTGTGTCTTCTAGTGCAATTTTGTTCTCAGATCCTGTATTTACTTCATCAGTATATGGGATAAGGCACTTTCTCAACTGTGCTGCATAATGCAGCCTATTTATTTTGTCCTGTTGGCTCTGTTGGCTCTATCTGCGCCACCTTCATCACTTTCGGGGTGTGGATCCCCCAGTGGAGTGGTCTCCCGACTCCCTCCGCCGGCTGTTTCTGATAGCCCTGCGCCCCCTCTTTCATTTGATATGTGTCCCGTGCGGGTGCCACCCTCCCGCCGGGAGATGCCGCAAAATGAGCCCCCTTGAGGCTTATGGCGGCAGGGCTCGGGGGAAGCGAGCTAGACTGCTGTTCTTTTGAGGGGTTATAGAGTGTTTCGAGCCCGTCCCTGTGGCATCGATCCCATCATTGTGGGGCCCAGGGGGCCGGCGCAGCGGCACGCTGAAGCAGCCTGTCGGTCACTTCCAGGTTCCTGTCCTGCATCTTGACCGGTGTTATTAGTGACAGGCTGCTTCGGCGTGCCGCTGCGCCGGCCCCCTTGGTCCCACAACGATGGGACCGATGCCACAGGGACGGGCTCGAAACACTCTATAACCCCTCAAAAGAACAGCAGTCTAGCTCGCTTCCCCCGAGCCCTGCCGCCATAAGCCTCAAGGGGGCTCATTTTGCGGCATCTCCCGGCGGGAGGGTGGCACCCGCACGGGACACATATCAAATGAAAGAGGGGGCGCAGGGCTATCAGAAACAGTCAGCGGAGGGAGTCGGGAGACCACCCCACTGGGGGATCCACACCCCGAAAGTGATGAAGGTGGCGCAGATAGAGCCAACAGAGCCAACAGGACAAAATAAATAGGCTGCATTATGCAGCACAGTTGAGAAAGTGCCTTATCCCATATACTGATGAAGTATATACAGGATTTGAGAACAAAATTGTTTCCGGCGGTGATATTTGGGGGATTTTTGGGGACGTCACAGGAAGTGCTGTGAAGTCACTTCCTGTTTCCGGCAGGTGACGCGGGGGAAATGATGTCACAGGAAGTGATGCCACTTCCTGTTTCCGGTGGTGGCATGACATCACCGGAAGTGACGTCACCGGAAGTGACGTCACTTCCTGTTTCCGGCGGCGCGCGCGCTTCGCGCGCGCGCACCCCCCCCCCCCAGTGTCCCTGGCTGGCCTTCAGACATTATGGTCACCCTATTAATCAGTGTAATGATTTCTTGTTTCATTTAGTGTTCTGGGGTGTTTGTGTATCATCTTTGAATATGGTGTGTTTGGAATTGGGTTTTGTATGAAGTCCCCTTTAAATTGCTAAATGTGCAACAGCTGTGGTTTGCTTTTTAATGACTGTTAATCTTAGTCATAGCAAGCTGTCACTTAAGAAACTGAAAATGGGTGTGTATGAGAACTAGTCAGGATGACTTTACAAGGTAGTATGACGTGCTGGTATATTGTTCTAATTTTGATGTAATTTTAAACATATATTAGTTATAATTCTATCTGCTGTCACATTTTGTTTATAGTTTAGTTGGCTTATGAAGAAGCTGTAATCAGCGGAACATGGTATCAAGCCAGTGATCACGTGAAGGTGAATTTTCCTTTGAAGCCGACATCTGTGAATGGACTGAGTTCTGTGTATTACTTTGGAGTGAAATTACCCAGTGAAGATTTGTGAATAGGACTGTTCATTTTTATTACTCATGTATGAATTTTTGGATGCTTGTGCACTTTCATAATATACTGTAATTTTCTAATTTTGAATCAAGTATTTGGTATTTTTGGCACAGTTGTTTTTGGGTACTACTTCTGCATCACAGCTTGTTTTGCCAGGCTTGCTCAATCACACAGGAGCTACAGAGCAAAACCTCTATTTTTCCACTGGCTGAGGTTCCTCCCTTGGGGAGAAAGGGCAGAGAGGCAGAGCTCGCTTTGCCAGGCTCTCTCAATTGCACAGCAGACGTACTGAGCCAAGCCTCTCTTTCTTCTATTGGATGAGGCTCCTCCCCTCCTGGTCCCCTGGGTAAAGAAGGAAAAAGCCAGAGCTTCCTTTGCCCAGTTCCCTGTATCCCAGGGGAGAAATACAAAGAAAGCACCTTTAAGGCCAATGAGTGCTAATGTTTTTAAGCATATTTTATTTTTATTTTTTAAAATCTTTAATTGTGCTTTTCGGTGTCCTTTATAAAGTTTATATCTCTGCTACCTGATCTTAAATAGGAACATGGCCAGGCCTGACATGGCCTGGCCCGACAAGGTCTCATTTATGTCAGATCAGGCCTTCATCACAAATGAGTTTGACACCACTGGATTATATACTCCACAGTCAAAGATGGAGAAGCTCCTTACAGTCAGCAAAAACAAGACCTGGAGCTGACTATGGCTCAGATCATGAGCTACTCATTGCAAAATTCAGACTTAAACTGAAGAAAACTGGGGAAGTCATTAGGCCATTCAGGTGTGACCTTGATCATATCCCTTATGAATATACAGTGGAGGTGAAGAATAGGTTTAAAGAACAAGAGTTGATAGAGTGCCTGAAGAACTATTGACGGAGGTTTGTGACATTGTACAGAAGGCAGCAATCAGCACCATCCCAAAGAAAAAGAAATGCAAGAAAGCAAAGTGGCTGACTGATGAGGCTTTACAAATAGCTGAGGAAAGATGGAAAGCGAAAGGCAAAGGAGAAAAGGAAAGATTCACCCAACTTAATGCAGATTTCCAGAGAATAGCAAGGAGAGAGAAGGAGGCCTTCCAGAAGGAATAATGCAAAGCAATGGAGGAAAATAATAGAATGGGAAGGACAAGAGATCTCTTCAAGAAAAATTGGAGAAATCAAGAGAACATTTCATGCAAAGATGGCCATGATAAAGGACAAAAATGGTAGGGACCTAACAGAAGCAGAAGAAATCAGGAAGAGGTGGCAAGAATACATGGAAGAATTATACAAGAAGGATCTCAATGTCCTTGACAACCATGACAGTGAAATCACTGACCTTGAGCCAGACATCCTGAAGTCAAAAGGGCCTTAACAAGCATTACTAACAACAAAGCGAGCGGAGATGATAGTATCCTAGTTGAGCTATTCAAAGTCTTGAGAAAGACAATGCTGTTAAAGTGATGTACTTATTATGTCAACAAATTTGAAAAATGCAAAAGTGGTCAAAGGACTGGAAAAGGTCAGTTTATATTCCAATCCCAAAGAAGGGTAATGCCAAGGAATGTTCAAACTATCTCACCATTGCATTAATTTCACATGCCAGCAAGGTCATGTTAAAGATTCTACAAGCTAGGCTTCAGCAGTATGTCGATCAGGAACTACCAGAAGTTGGGTTTTGGAGAGGTAGTGGAACTATAGATCAAATTGCTAACATTCTCTGGATTATGGAGAAAGCATTGGAGTACCAGAGAAACATCTATTTTTGCATCATTGACGATGCTAAAGCCTTTGATAGTGTGGATCACAACAAACTGTGGCAAGTCCTTCAAGAGATGGGAGTACCAGACCACCTCACATGTCTCCTAAGAAACCTGTATAAGGGTAAAGAAACAACTGTTGGAACAGGATATGGAACAACTGATTGGTTTAGAGTAGGAAAAGGAGTTCAACAAGGATGTATATTGTCACCCTGCTTATTTAATTTATAGGCAAAGTACATCATGCTCTGCTGGCCTGGATGAAGCAGAAGCCAGAATTCAGATTGCCGGAGAAAACATCAACAACCTCAGATATGCAGATGATACCACTCTAATGGCAGAAAGTGAGGAGGACCTGAAGAACCTCTTGTTGAGGGTGAAAGAGGAGAGCACAAAAGTAGGCTTGAAACTCAACATCAAAAAACCTAAGATCATGGCATCTGGCCCCATCACACCTTGGCAAATAGAAGTGGAAGACATGGAAGCAGTGACAGACTTCACATTCCTGGGATCCAAGATCACTGCAGATGGTGACTGTAGCCATGAAATTAAAAGGTGTTTGCTCCTTGGGAGGACAGCTATAGGAAACCTAGGCAGTATAATAAAAAGCAGAGACATCACCCTGCCAACAAAAGTCTGTATAGTCAAAGTGATGGTATTCCCAGTAGTAATGGGAGAGCCAGTTTGGTGTAGTGGTTAAGTGTGTGGACTCTTATCTGGGAGAACCGGATTTGATTCCCCACTCCTCCACTTGCACCTGCTGGCATGGCCTTGGGTCAGCCATAGCTCTGGCAGAGGTTGTCCTTGAAAGGGTAGCTGCTGTAAGAGCCCTCTCCAGCCCCACCCACCTCACAGGGTGTTTGTTGTGGGGGAGGAAGGTAAAGGAGATTGTGAGCCGCTCTGAGACTCTTCGGAGTGGAGGGCGGGATATAAATCCAATATCTTCTTCTTCTTCTTCTTCTTCTTCTTCTTCTTCTTCTTCTTCTTCTTCTTCTTCTTCTTCTTCTTCTTCTTCTTCTTCTTCTTCTTCTTCTTCTTCTTCTTCTTCTTCTTAATGTATGGCTGTGAGATTTGGACCATAAGGAAGGCCGAGTGCAGAAGAATAGATACTTTCAAGCTGTGGTGCTGGAGAAGACTCTCGAGAGTCCCTTAGACTGAAAGAAGATCAAATCAAGTCATTCCAAAGGGAAATCAATGCTGACTGTTCCCTGGAAGGTCAGATGCTGAAGCTGAAGCTCATATACTTTGGCCACCAAATGAGAAGGGAGCACTCACTGGAGAAAATCCTGATACTGGAAAAGACAGAAGGCAAAAGAAGAAGAGGACAGCAAAAGATTAGATGGCTGGACAGCGTTAATGATGTAACTAACATGAATTTCAGCAGACTTCGGAGGATGGTGGAAGACAGTTGAGCTTGGTGTGACTTGGTCCATGGGGTTGCAAGCAGTCAGAATTGACTGTGCAACTGAACAACAACAAAAGTATCTTTTCTGTGCAGAATTGGAGAAGAAACTGTTAATATGTCCTGTCACTCAACCTTTCTTTCACAATAAGTCCATGAAAAGCTTTCCAAACAGAGGTAGGTCTGTGATAAAATGTTATGTAAGGTCCCTTGCCTTAGTTCAAGTACACTGGTACAATATATGTTAAATCTTTATTGATTTATTTAAAGCATTTGCATCCCACTTTTCTGCCCATTTAGAGATCTCAAGGTTGCAAATAGTTAAAAGACATTAGAATCAACTTTAAAAACCCAGTGCACAATACTTTGAGATCACAGTTATATGCAGAAAGTCTATTTTCAAACACTTTTCATTCATGTAGACTCTGTCCTCAGGTTATGCTGAATTCACATATAGGGCAAGCTGTCTAGCACAATCCCATATTTCCACAATACATATTTATTCTCTCCTGATGTAATTTGATCTTGTCCTACCTGTGAAACTTTGGTCTTTACTCAAGTTTGAGGGGGAATGGAGGAGGAATTAACATTCTGCTGAGAGGACAGAAAGTTTTTATTCCTTTTAAATCTCTGGTACATGCACAGAACTCATGCTTCTGGGTGTCTCTCACCCCCCTGGCATGAAGTAAAGGACCAGCCCAGCATCCTCATCCCAGTCATCTGCATATACTTGTGGGTTTGGAGAAAGTAGCTGCTGGAAGAAAAGACCAGTTGTCAAGGTCAGTCAAAATTTGTGGATCTTTGACTATAGTGCTGAAATGCTTCAGAGATTAAATATTCTCCTCCATTTATGGGGACTTCCTGTTTGGCTGGAAGACAGGCTGCAGCTCCCTAGCAAAGGGGGATTTTATTTTCACTGTTCAGGGTATTAAAGACCTCTTGGGGGGGTCTATGCCCATTAACCCTAGTCAAGGGTTAATCCAAGATGATGTTTATTTCCTTTAGCTGTTGATTTCGATCTGGGGGGGAGAGGGAACTGCCTCCTTCAGTTCTTGAAGTCCAGCCTTTGGAGGAGCCATCAGCCATTCTCTGCAGTGGAATTTAAAGTCATCAATTTGACTCAAGCCTGTTGGAATCCAAACACTTAAAGATGGACTGACTTTAATTGCAAGGTGGCAGGAGCCGGAGTGCTGGAAAAAAAAGGGAACTTCTGCAAGGTACTTTAATCTGTTCTTATCTTCACTCTAAGAGACCTTGAATACTGTTTAAACGTTGAGTGGATTGTAAACAGATGAAGTTGAAGCGTAATTGAATAAAGAATATTACCTTGCCAAGTTTGAACTCTGAAACTTTGAAAGTAAAAGGCTGTAACAGGAATCTGAGGACAAAAGAGGGAGTTGTTGGGACGGTCTGCGGTTGGAGGCGTGTAGAGAAGATTCGCTTTTTGTTATGTGCTCACTCCCATAAACTGTTGAACTCTAAATAGACTGAGCTGAGTTGGGACATAATTGGAGGAGAACTCAGCCTGTGAAGATTGGATGTTGTAAAAATAATAGCCTTGAAAGATATTTGAGAAAAAGACACATTGTTTTGAATTCCTGTGGCTGCGGTTTCTTCATGAACTTCAAAGACTGCGATACTTAGACACGAGATCAGAGAAAGCTGTACCAGGAAGTAAAAGGGGCTGGCCAATAATACAGAGTTTGTAAGGATTACAGAAGCTGTGACATCTGACCTTTGAACCAGGAAGGAATTGAGATCAAGACCAAGAAAGGCCTCTCTGGATCTGAACTTTACCATAGAGAAAGAACGATTGCCATTTTAAAAGGGAGAAAAACTGTTACATTTGTTAAAAATCAATATCTTTGCCTAGGAAGATAGGAGAAAAACGAAATTAGCCTCATCTGAAAGAACTTGTTCTAAGCTATTGGATTGGGTGCTGAATTTTAATTGGTGTTTTTTTTTTAAGGTTTGGGACTTTTTATATGTCAGAAGGGAGAACAACTCGTGCAAGAGCCCATTCATTTGACAAGATGCAATCCCAATTTGATGCTCTGGAGGCTAAAATGTTAAAAGCTATGGACAAATTGCAAATGGCAATGAAAAAAGATTTTAAAAAAGAAGTTGGAGATCTTAGAAAAGAGATAGAGGGTTTCAAGGAAGAGACACAAAATAGAGTTAAGGAGGTAGAGGTGAAAGTGGATACACAGGCCTCTGCTTTGTTAAAACTTCAAGAGAAGGTCACAATACATGACTGCAAGTTGATGGAAACACAAGTACGTCTGAGAGGGGTACCTGAAAAGGAAGAGGCAGACTTAATGGGATATATGGTGAACATTATCACTGAATGTTTAGAAGAAGACCCTGACAAGTTTAAGACTATGCTGGATGGTGCCTATAGAGTCAACTCAGTATATGTGAAGAATAAAGGCTTGCCAAGAGACATTGTTATAAGACTAAGATCAAAAGAGATGGCAGAGAAGATTTTGAGTAAAGGTTACCAAAAAGCTTGGGCCATAGAAGGGAGCAAAATCAAAATAATGCGAGAGTTACCAAGACAAGTGATCAGTGATAGGAAGAAATACAAGAAGTTAACTGACCAGCTGAGTGCAGAGGGCACAAGATATAGATGGATAATACCAGAAGGTCTTGGATTTGAACAACATGGGAAAAGGATTACAATAAGGAGTGAACAAGAGATGCATAGCTTTTTTGAAGAGAACAAAGAATCAACATCATAATGGAGTACAAATTACTATCTTGGAATATAAATGGACTAAATTCACCACAGAAAAGAAGGAGAACATTTCATTGGATTAAAAAACAAAAATGCAACATAATCTGTTTACAGGAAGTTCATATACAACGCAAAGACAGTAAATTTTTGTGGAATAGAAATTTGGGGTTGGAATTTTTTTCATTAGCAGAGCAAAAGAAAAGAGGGGTAGTCTTCTATATCAAAGAACAACTTGAGCCAAAATTATTTTTTAAAGATAAAGAAGGAAAATATATCACTGTTGAGGTGATGATAGAGGCAAAAAAAACGTTATTAATAGAATTATACGCGCCCAACGGAGCGAAAGATAATTTTTTTAAAGACATAAATCGACAATTGGATGAAAAGACATGCAATCAGGTATTGATGATGGGCGATTTTAATAGGACAATACAAAATAATCTTGACGGATCAAGCCAAAAGAAGAATGATAAAGAAGGGAAGCTACCCAACTCTTTCTTTGAGTTGATTAAACAGAAAAATTTAGGAGACATTTGAAGAAAGTTTAACCCTGAAGTAAGAGACTACACATTTTTCTCAGCAAGACATAATTCTTTCTCTAGAATAGATATGTTATGGGGTTCCCATAGCTTGGGCCTCATAACAAAAAAAATTGAGATTCTACCAAAGGTTTGGGCGGACCATAAGAACATAAGAACATAAGAGAAGCCATGTTGGATCAGGCCAACGGCCCATCAAGTCCAACACTCTGTGTCACACAGTGGCAAAAAATGTTATATACACACATACACTGTGGCTAATAGCCACTGATGGACCTGTGCTCCATACACTGTGGCTAATAGCCACTGATGGACCTGTGCTCCATACACTGTGGCTAATAGCCACTGATGGACCTGTGCTCCATATTTTTATCTAAACCCCTCTTGAAGGTGGCTATACTTGTGGCCGCCACCACCTCCTGTGGCAGTGAATTCCACATGTTAATCACCCTTTGGGTGAAGAAGTACTTCCTTTTATCCGTCTTAACCTGTCTGCTCAGCAATTTTATCGAATGCCCACGAGTTCTTGTATTGTGAGAAAGGGAGAAAAGTACTTCTTTCTCTACTTTCTCCATTCCATGCATTATCTTGTAAACCTCTATCATGTCACCCCGCAGTCGACGTTTCTCCAAGCTAAAGAGTCCCAAGCGTTTCAACCTTTCTTCATAGGGAAAGTGCTCCAGCCCTTTAATCATTCTAGTTGCCCTTCTCTGCACCTTCTCTAAAGCTATAATATCCTTTTTGAGGTGCGGCGACCAGAACTGCACACAGTACTCCAAATGAGACCGCACCATCGATTTATACAGGGGCATTATGATACTGGCTGATTTGTTTTCAATTCCCTTCCTAATAATTCCCAGCATGGCATTGGCCTTTTTTATTGCAAACGCACACTGTCTTGACACTTTCAGTGAGTTATCTATCATGACCCCAAGATCTCTCTCTTGATCAGTCTCTGCCAGTTCACACCCCATCAACTTGTATTTGTAGCTGGGATTCTTAGCCCCAATGTGCATTACTTTGCACTTGGCCACATTATTATAATCCAATATGTTGGTCTACAAAATTGCAAAGGAAAACAAGAAGATGGAGAATTAATGAGGATTTACTACAAGATAAAGACATTGTATCATTCTTAGAAAAGGAGACTGCAGCATTCTTCCAAATAAATGAAACGGATGATATGGAATTTCAAACAGTATGGGACACCTACAAAGCAGTAATGAGGGGACTATTAATCACATTGAATAACAAAGACAAAAGAGCAAAGGAAGAAAGGTTGTCAGCATTGCAAAATGAAATAAATAAAAAAGAAAGGGACTTGAAAAAAAGGCCAGGGAAAAAGAAATTAATAAAAGAAATTACGATATTACAATCCCAAGTTAAGCATTTGCTGAACAAAGAACTCGAATGGAATTTAAAAAAATTGAAACAGAAATCGTTTGAAAGTGCAAATAAACTTGGTAAATATTTGGCCTGGCAATTGAAAAAAAAGAAAGAAAATAAGACTATAAATAAAATTATGGTGAATGGGAAAGTAATAGTGGATCAAGAAGGAATTAAAAGAGAATTCTTTAAATACTATGCAAATTTATTTAAAGGTGTGAACATAAGGAAAGAAAAAGTGGAAGAGTATCTACGGAATATCCAGGTGGCACCTTTGACGGAGTACATGAAAAAGACCTTAAATGACCCAATAGAGAAAATTGAAATAGAAGCAGCAATAAAAGCAATGAAAGAAGGTAAAGCCCCAGGGCCAGATGGATTTACATCAAAATTTTATAAATCTCTTAAGGATGAAATAACACCCAAACTGTTGAACTTGTTAAATACGATAAGAGAGGAAGGGAAAATTCCAAAGACTTGGAGGGAAGCTGTAATTTCTTTGATTCCTAAAGAAGACAAAGATATCACAAATGTAAAGAATTATAGACCAATTTCATTGTTGAATAATGACTATAAGATCTATTCAAGAATTTTAGCAGAGCGATTGAAGCAATATTTGATCAACTCTATAAACAAAGACCAAGCCAGATTTCTTCCTAAAAGACAAATAAGAGACAATGTAAGAGCTGTTATTAATGTTGTGGAATACTACGAGAAGCATCCAGAAAAGGAAGCGGCCTTATTTTTTGTCGATGCAGAAAAAGCCTTTGACAACTTGAACTGGGACTTTATGTTTGTGGTAATGGAAAAAATTAATCTAGGGGAACAATTTATAAAAATGACAAGAGCAATATATATGGATCAGCAAGCAAAACTGTGCATAAATGCAGGTCTTACCAAAGAACTGAAAGTGAGTAAAGGAACAAGACAAGGATGTCTGTTATCACCATTGTTGTTTATAATGACTCTTGAAATTTTGTTACAACAAATTCAAAAAGATAAAGAAATAGAAGGTTTAAAAATTAGAAGATTCTCTTATAAATACAAAGCTTTTGCAGATGATATAGTGTTTATATTGGAGAATCCCATCCAAGTGTCACCATTGTTATTAGCTAAGATAAAAGAGTATGGAGAATTAGCAGGATTGTATATAAACAAAGAGAAATCGAAATTCTTATGTAAAAATATGCAACCAAATAAAATAAAAGAATTACAAAAGGTGACGGGTTGTGAAGTCACTACCAAAGTTAAATACCTTGGAATAGAGATAACAATGAAGAACATTGATTTATTCAAAAATAATTATGAAAAACTGTGGTATAAGATGGACAAAGATATGATGAAATGGAATAGGCTTAACTTGTCCTTACTGGGCAGGATAGCTGCAATCAAGATGAACATTTTGCCAAGAATAATCTATTTGTTTCAAACTATCCCGATTGTAAAAGATGCCAAACAATTTAACAAATGGCAAAGGAAAATTTCTGACTTTATTTGGGCCGGAAAGAAACCAAGGATTAAGATGAAGATTTTAACAGATGCTAAAGAGAGAGGGGGTTTTCAACTTCCGGATTTAAGACTGTATCATGATGCAGTTTGTTTGACATGGATAATGCTGTTAGATAAAAAACCTTTATGATTAGAAGCCCACGGGAATAAATTCGGCTGGCACGCGTACATGTATTACGGGAAGAATAAAATGGACGTTTTTTTCTCTCACCATTATATCAGAAATACTTTATTAAATACTTGGATAAAATATAAGAAATATGGGGACGAGAGAAAACCGCTATGGATAGTGCCAGCAGAAGTAATAAAAATAACAGCTGAATCTGATGAAGAAAGAGAGATGTCATATAACTAACTGCTCAAAATGAAAGGAGACAAAATTGAATTAAAATCCTCAGAAGAGTTACATAATAAGTATGGCTGGTTTCAAATGCAGCAGATTAAAAATTTGATGGAAAATGATATTAAAATGGAGGGAATTAGACAAGAACAAACAGAACTGGAAAGGGTCCTGCTTGGAGATAATGAAAAACTGATATCGAAAGTATATAAGTTATTATTGAAATGGTCTACAGAAGAAGAAGTAGTAAAGTCTGAAATGGTCAAATGGGCAATCAATGTGAATAGAGAAATACAAATGGATGCATGGGAACACCTTTGGAAGAACTCAATGAAGATATCAACTTGTCAGAGTATAAAAGAGAACTGTTTTAAGATGATGTACAGGTGGTATATGACTCCGAAAAAACTGGCTAGGATGAGCAAGAAAATGTCGGATAGATGTTGGAAATGTAAAAAACATGAAGGTTCTTTCTTCCATATGTGGTGGACTTGTGAAAAAGCGAAAGAGTACTGGAAGATGATACAACAAGAAATCTCCAAAATTTTGGGTTATGACTTCAAGAAAACTGCAGAGACGTTTTTGCTTGGATTACAATTAGAAAAATTTCCAAAGGAAGACAGGACTCTAATTTGGTACTTGCTATCAGCTGCTAGGACATTGTATGCGCAGCTTTGGAAGCAAGAAAAAATACCGGAGAAATGGGACTGGATTATGAAAGTTTTATCGTGGAGTGAAATGGACAAACTAACTAGAACACTAAGAGACTATGATTTGGAGATATTCAAAAAGGAGTGGAGGAAATTTAAAGGATATATGGAGAAAGTGTGGAATGTAAAAAGACATTGGACAATCTTTTAGCATTAATGAGAAAAAAAGAAAAAATATATATTGAATTTTGATCAGTTAGTAGTATCTTTAGCACTGAACTTGAATTTATAACTTCGGGGAAGTGAACATTGGAGGGAGGGGGGATTGAAATGCCATATGGGTTAGTATTGAAATAATTAAGAAACAATTAAGTTTTGTAACCATATGCTATCAATAAATTGTTAAAACACAAAAAATATTCTCCTCCATTTATTACATATATCTTGCCTTTCCCCATTGGAGATCAGAGCACTTTATTATCACAACATGTGTGGATAAATAGTTTTAATTTAATTTAATTTTCAGTATTAAGAATCATGAAGAGGAGACCACACAGAAGGTAAAGAAACAACCAAAAATCAGTTGGTAACTTTATTGTAGCTACCAAAAGTACACAGAGGAGAAAACCTCTGGCTGTTAGCAAATATGGTTGCCCATATCTGCTGTGCCTGGATGTGACAAGAGGCTGCAACTGGGGCGGGGGGGTGATGTTGTGTGTGCCACTATGTCACTTTGGGGGAAACCAACAAATGGCATAATATAGTTTTATGAATTACCAGAAACTCTATGGTTTTACCATAGAATTTTTGGTGATTCTTAGAGCTATTCTCTTTTATTTCTGGATTTTCCTTGAAAGTGATATAGTAGAGCACATGATCTTTCTCATGCCATTATTTGGAGTAGCAGCACCAAGGATAGCTGCCAGCAAGAGGCTTCTTACCACAAAATAATTATCAGGTTTGAATAGCAGTGCTTCCATTGAATTCTTATCTTGTATTGACCCCACAAGGTTACCATAAGTCACCTGTGACTTAATGGCAAAAAAAGAAGAGAACTCTTATCAAATCTAAGTCCTCTGATGTGGGATGCAGTAATAATATGCTTGATGTGAATTTTGGAACTCGTCATAATCAGCTATGACCAATACAGGCACTGTCTAACACTGAAAGCGTGTTCCTCCCTCTTTTTGTTGCTGTATGCAATTTTCATTGATGGATTAAAATGCATATGGCTACTAAGATTTCTTCAATCAGACTAAATACCTATGGGGAAAATGGAAATGTGGATGCATATTTCACATAACAAGGAATTCTATAATACAGTTTCCTTGACTACAGCTGTCTACTAGAATTCTTTTTTTATTCTTGTTCAATTTTTAAAAATCAGCTTTCATGAATAACAGCATGCATGATAAAATTAATTCCAGGAAACAGTCATTGTTTTGACATAGTTGCATTGTATACCTTTTTAGCCATTTGTCTGAATGTATTGTATTAGAACTTCTGTTATATAGTTCAGCGGGAAAAGGTAGGTTATGTTTTTTTTTTGTTTCACAGAATCACTTTGACATATGTCATTGTGATAAAGTCAAAGATTTAAATAGACAGTGGAAATTAATAACAAGTATAACATGTTACAGTATTTGAATGCTACCTTTGTATTAAGCCTGGGCATGTAAAGAATGACAGTGCCATTTAAAAATGTGCTAGTTCTTTCTCATAAATGTCAGTATTACTTCCCCTTGGTAACTTATTTCAAGCCAATCTCATGGAAATGTTTTGGTTTCTTTATTCATTAATAACTTTGTTTACAATTTACTGAGTAGTGGATATACTTCTGTTGACCACATTTCAGAATATAATTGGTGTGAAGTTCAATTAAACATTTCTAAAAGAAAAATGCATTTAGGAACTCAACTGGTTCCAAGGTACAATCAATAAGCTCTCTGATTATCTTGTAGAAGCTGGTTCAATAGGCTGATTATAATGTTAAGTGGATTTTTTTAAAGAGCTAAAAGACTTATGCTTAGACATGCTGAAGATGAATGCATATCAAGCTCTACACCTATCTTCCCTCACTGTTTCCTCCAATTGTGGGAGATTATTTTACCTCTAGGAGATGGCCACCGAAACAGGTTCTTGGTAGACTGCTAATTAATTAAAACAAATTGGCAGATACCCCAGAGACTCTTGTTAGAAGGCGTCTCAGCCAGGAACCTTCAGATATAAAGTGAGCCAGACAGAGAGGTTCCATGACTGTGATGCTCACAGCATCTGCCTACCCATGTAATTGACTGGCTTGCATTATTTGGAACGATTATTAACTTTTAGATCAGCCTTGAGTTTTGTCTGGGATCGCTGCTGGATTCACCATTGCCGCATCCTGAGGACTTGTGTATCCAGCTTTTTAATCTGCCAGCTTTCTAAGGTTGCCTGTGATCTAGCACAATAACATTAACTCTAGAGAGAAATAATCATGTAGATAAATTAACCCATTGATGGCCTTTTTTTATCATACAGGCATACTGAGTAAAGGAATTCTTCACACTGTGCGCTGTTATTGGTGCAATTAATGTGTTTCATAAAGAATGGCCCAAAGTAATGTGTTATTTTGGTCTCATTTGCTTGCTTTTAAGTACTACAGAAGGTGTGTTTTTACATCTTTCAGCATCTTCTTTTATGTTGCTGAACCTCTTTGACTCAGTCTCCTTTAAGATGCAATATTTCTCTTCTGTGTATAATTAAGAGGTAGCCTTTACTCAGAAACCTGCAAAAAATACATTTAACAATAAAAGCCCTCTTCAGTTTGAACTTTCATCCAGAGTGCTCAACCGTAAAAACATAATAGCAACATAGCAGTTATAATGAGTAAAATCAAATATAGATTGGATCACAATCTGAAAACATTTTGCCCCAATCACAATGTGAACAGGAGCTACTTCCATGCATGTGTCTCAATGTGATTGAAAGTAGCATGTGCAAAAGGGCCCAATATGCAGTTTCTGTCTTTGGCCCTACAGCAGCAATTAAAAGTTTCCTGATCTAATAGTTATGGTGCAGTTGGCAGCAGGGGGCTTGGTACCATTCCCTTTTGCTCATCCATTCCTGTCAAGTAGATTTTAAGGGTTCCTTCACTGGCAATCCTCATTTTCTGCAGCTGAACATAGCAGTTGAGTCTGATCCACAATCTACTGAAATTAATGGGAGTTGAAAGGGTTTTGGATCACACTAGGTGTGTTTCAAATTCTATTTCAGGTACCACCTTAAAGACCAACATTTCCAGGGTATAAGCTTTCAAGAATCAAAGCTCTCTTCATCAGAGCTTTGACTCTCAACAGTTTATACTCTGGAAATCTTGCTTGTCTAAGGTGCTACGGGACTCAAATCTTGCTCTTCTACTGCAGATCACAGCTATCCACCTGAAACTGTTTCAGGTACATTTATTACTGCTAGTTCTGTGAATACTTAAACCCTTTATGGGGGATTAAAACAATTATATTGTATAATGTCACAGGGGAAAGAAAACCCTTTCTTATTATTTCCAGTTCATACCTTCCATTTCTTCTAAGCCTCTTATGCGTTTATGAAACTGAAGGGTCTTCATTCTTATTTCCCGGGTTTCTTACTGAGGTGAGAAATACTGGTGGCTCTTTTAATGATCTCTGTGAACCATCATATTCTCTTTCCAAAGAGCAGTGCTAAATGACAGGATATTCAGTCCAGCAAGCAATTTTTTAATGACCTGTTTGTCACTACTGATTATAAGAAGGGAGATCAAAAATGAATCCACCACTCTCCTTTTTAAAATGTAATCCTGGTGTGAAACAGTATCACAGTCTGGTGGGGGAAAATTATTTGATGCATTATTTCTATTGAAAAGCAGTCTAGTGGTGCATTAACTCTGTGTGTGCTAAATAAATAAAAAAAACAGATACATGTAGTTAAAATCAAGAGTTTGCTACCATTGTGATGAAAAGTTCCTTCAAGGTTCAAACAAAGGCAGAAATAATTTGGCCAATAAGGATGATTTGCTCACAAATCCCATTCTGGTCAGGCCTCATATGCACCAAAGAATGATTATAAAACTGCGTGCAGCAGCTGGAGCTCCAGCTTCAGCAAATTTCTGGACTGGATCTCTGTACGCATATTTCATAAATGACATTTGGTTTGATAAACAGTAATAGAGCATCCAGGAAATTACAGGCCAGTCAGTCTACAATACTGGGGAAGTTGGTAGAAACCTTTATCAAGGACAGAATGAGTAGGCACATTGATGAACACAAGTTATTGAGGAAGACTCAGCATGGGTTCTGTAAGGGAAGATCTTGCCCCATTAACCTGTTACAGTTCTTTGAGGGGGTGAACAAACATGTGGACAAAGGAGACCCAATAGATGTTGTTTACCTTGACTTCCAGAAAGCTTTTGATAAAGTTCCTCATCAAAGGCTCCTTAGTAAGCTTGAGAGTCATGGAGTAAAAGGACAGGTCCTCTTGTGGATCAAAACCTGGCTAATTAATAGGAAGCAGAGAGTGAGTATAAATGGGCAGTCTTCGCAGTGGAGGACGGTAAGCAGTGGGGTGCCACATGGCTCAGTACTGGGTCCCATGCTCTTTAACTTGTTCATTAATGATTTGGAGTTGAGAGAAAGCAGTGAAGTGGCTAAGTTTGCAGATGACACTAAATTGTTCAGGGTGGTAAGAACCAGAGAGGATTGTGAGGCACTCCAAAAGGATCTGTTGAGGCTGGGTGAGTGGGTGTCAACATGGCAGATGAGGTTCAATGTGGCCAAGTGCAAAGTAATGCACATTGCGGCCAAGAATCCCAGCTACAAATACAAGTTGATGGGGTGTGAACTGGCAGAGACAGACCGAGAGAGAAATCTTGGGGTCATGGTAGATAACTCACTGAAAATGTCAAGACAGTGTGCAATTGCAATAAAAAAGGCCAATGCCATGCTGGGAATTATTAGGAAGGGAATTGAAAACAAATCAGCCAGTATCATAATGCCCCTGTATAAATCGATGGTGCGGTCTCATTTGGAATACTGTGTACAATTCTGGTCATCGCACCTCAAAAAGGATATTATAGTATTGGAAAAAGTCCAGAAAAAGGCAACTAGAATGATTAAAGGTTTGGAACACTTTCCCTATGAAGAAAGGTTAAAACGCTTGGGGCTCTTTAGCTTGGAGAAATGTCGATTGTGGGGTGAGATGATAGAGGTTTACAAGATTATGCATGGGATGGAGAGGGTAGAACTTTTTCTTCCTTTCTCACAATACAAGAACTCATGGGCATTCAATGAAATTGTTGAGCAGTCAGGTTAAAACAGATAAAAGGAAGTACTTTTTCACCCAAAGGGTGATTAACATGTGGAATTCACTGCCACAGGAGGTGGTGTGAAAAATGATAAAAATTGCCTTCACTTCTGCTACTGAATCTACACTGGATCTAATTCAATGTGTGCCTTCATACTAGAAAGGTGCAATCCCAGTTTCAGACATTTATTGGGCAGTCCTTTCTATTGATGGGTAAATGGTTATGCCCAAGCCAGAACTATTAGGTCACAAACCCCCGATGTAGCCAATCCTCCAAGAGCTTACAAGGCTCTTTTTTGTAAACTCTTGGAGGATTAGCTACATCGAGTGTGTGGCCTAATATGCAAAGGAGCTCCTGCTAGAATTCCACTCCTGGCAAAACCACATGTAAATAAAAATAAAAATAATCAAATAATCAGAGAAAAATGGAGTATAAGATGACCTAAACCTATCTATTATTGTTATGTCTTCTTAGAGCCAAATTAGACAATACTTTTTTTACACTTGCATACAAATGCATTGAAGTATTTCCCACAGCCCTATAGATGCTTTCTTGAGCAAACCTGCTTGGAGGGCAAGAGTTATTTAGCTGATTTTTCAAGTCCATGTGGAATATCTGTTAATGTGGAGAGGAAAAATCAATGAAATACCCCCTCCCCCCACCACACACACACACACACACGCACACACAATATATTCACTCAAGAAAACTACTGGGCACAAGGAAGGCAAGATCCCTTTCTTCCCCCACAGTGCCGTTTTTTTACAGTCAAAATTTCCTGCAGCTGCTGTGTCCCATTGGGAACACTTGAATGCACTTGTATGCAAATACAAAAAAGTAATATCTAGTTTGGCATTTAGATGATAGAAACAAGGCTGATAATCATCATCTGAAATCTGGGGAGCCAGATCAACTCCTTACTGGTCTCATAAGGATCCCTTGAATAATTAGGGATATCCCATTTAGGTAACAATGGTAAAAACATAGCAAATGCAGCATGTTAGGAGCACATCAGTGTAAGCCCATAATGAATGTGATCTCTTTTGTTGTGGTGGGCCAGGGAAGTTCATAGCCAGTCATGTATGTCAGATTTTAGTAGGACAGACTTTAATGAACTCAGAGGTATGATGAGAGTCATTCTTTGG
Source organism: Heteronotia binoei (assembly GCF_032191835.1). Taxonomy (NCBI): domain Eukaryota; kingdom Metazoa; phylum Chordata; class Lepidosauria; order Squamata; family Gekkonidae; genus Heteronotia; species Heteronotia binoei. Next base: position 50,788 of record NW_026800146.1, read on the forward strand.
CCAAGAATGCTAGAAGGAAAAAGATCAAGTGCAGGGTAGGCTATCCTAAAATAAAAGCTTTTGCAAGCTCAAGCTATCATGATTCCAACAAGATGGAGACATGGTACAGGATCTAAGAAGCCAATGTGGATTAACAGAGAAGTCTGCGATAAACTAAGGAAGCAAAAGGAAATGTTCAAGAAATGGAGGAAAGGACATACCTCTAACAAAGAGTATCTGAGGATTGCTAGGCAGTGCAGGTCAGCTGTCAAAAAGGCCAAAGTGCAGAATAAGCTGAAGTTGGCCAGGGGGGCACGCTGCAACAAGAAAAGCTTCTTCAACTATGTAAGGAGCAAATGTAAGATAAAAGATGTGATCAGCCTACCGTTGGATAAAAATGGAGAAACTCTGGCAGAGGACAGAGAAAAAGGAGTAAGTTTAAGTTCCTATATTCCCTCAGTTTTTCTGCTGAAAAAGAGAACAGACTTATCTAGAGATGGTAATAGGCAAAGCATGGTGTCTAGGCTGCTAGTTGACATGAACACAGGGGTTGGTGAAGGGCACCTGGCTGCACTGGATGAATACAAATCCTCCAGGACAGATGGTGTGCACCAAAGCATGTTCAAAGAACTTTCTAGAGAGCTAACTAACTCACTAGCCAAATGAAAATACTGATAAATAAAACCACCCAAACACTTCATCAAGTACACCAATTAAAGCACAGGCTTGTCTCTGAACAATGTTGTACTTCCAGGTCAGGTCTATTCTGGAATCAAAACAAATGTGTTAACCCTATAATGACTGAAATTTAGATCTTGCCATATCCCAACACCCCTTCTCAAGATCTGACTTGAAAGTATTTCACATTACATTAATCAGTCTTGGTTTATTCAAAAATATTCAACATTTCACAGATATATTCAAATTTCTCGTGTGTCAATGGCTTTGTCAAAGTATCTGCAACAGTTCATTAGTAGGGCAATGTTCAGTCTCAATCAGTCCCTTCTGGTATAAGTCCTTCACAAGTTGACATATGAGTCCAATTGCTCTGCTTCTGACTTTGGAATTTTCTCCTTTACATATTGCAATACAGGCTTAGTTATCATTTTTCCTCTTATTGGTTTCTTTCTGATTCATGAGTTTCTTTGTTGTTTGCAGGTTTTCACAGAATGCATATCTTTCTGGAGATTTGCCTTTGTTATTTCTATCTGAACATCTTACAGTTTCCATTTCCCTTGGTCCAGTTCCTGCTTCCCCTTCTGTTCTTGTAATCTCTTCAGAAGGTAGAGTTGCTGGTTGTCCGGTAGTCTCTGCAGTTAACCAAATGACCAGTTCTTGTAAAACAGTCTCTGTATTTTGTGGATCAGTTGCCACTGTAGATCAGGGGTGGCCAATGGTGGCCAGTTGTTTTTTGCCTACAACTCCCATTAGCCCCAACCAGCATTGCTGATGGCTGGGGCTGATGGAAGTTGTAGGCAAAAAACATCTGGAGAGCTACCATTGGCCACCTCTGCTATATACTGTTATCTTTGTTATTTGAGTTGTATTTCTCTCATCTATGTATGCAACATTTAATTTCAAAAGTCTCAGGATTTAAAACTCTGTATCCTTTCCTCCAATAGGATACCTGCCAATAATTCCAATTTCAGCATAAGGATCAAGTTTCCCTCTCTTCTCTTTTGGAATGTGTGAGTATGCTTTGGCACCAAAAGTTTTAATATGAATTTTAAACCAGGACTTTTCCCAACCCATAATTCAAAAGGTGTTTTATCTATAACTTTGCTTGGAATTCTGTTGCCCCCCAAGTTGGAATAAAGAGGCGGACACAATGAGTTGGTAAAACTATGGGCTACTTTATTAAATGACACACAAACGGCAAGGGCAACCAGAACTGCGGCCAGGTCAGGGCCAGGGGTCTCAACAGACCGCTCCCCTGCCTTTAGCGCATGAGAGACTCGGCCCCCCAGCCGGAGCTGTGTGTCACAGCTCCCGTCAGGCAGGCCCAGCAGGGAGGCATGCACCGGAGGGCCTCAGCCACCAGACACGCATCTCAGTGAAAGGCACCCTTCAATCAAGTCTCCAGGACAGTCTGCATTCACACACTTCGGGTCACAACAGCCCCAAGGTTGATCCTGCCAGACCCCTAACTCCCCAAAAGGGGGAGGCTTACCAGTCCTCCCCAGGCCGCATAGAACCATAAACCCAGTAAAACCTGCCCTCAAAGTGACTAACCTATATAAAGGCACCTACCCATAGCCAATTCCACAATCCACTGATATGCTATGCAGGGTAGGCAAAAAACACACCCCAAACAGCTGGGAGTAAAAAATTCCTACCCAGCCCCTCAATAAATGAGGCGACCAGCACTTGCCTACATAACACACAGGGTGGGCGGGAGGGCCAAGCATCAACGAGGGACTGAAGAAAGTGGGCGGAGGCTTGGCCTTTACCACGCTCAAGCCACGCCCCCACAAAAACGCACCCAAACGGGCATGCAATGCCCGCTCTTTGCCTCCAGGGCAGCAAAAGTTCCCCATCAGCCGAGCCACGATGTGGTCAGCTGCCGGAGATTCCATTGCCCCCCAAGTCGGAATAGAGAGGCGGATGCAAATGAGTTGGTAAAAACTATGGGCCACTTTATTAAATGAACACATAAATGCAAAGGCAACCAGAACTGCGGCCAGGTCAGGGCCCAGGGTCTCAACAGACTGCTCTCCTGCCTTTAGCGGGCGAGAGACCCGGCCCCCCAGCCGGAGCTGTGTTTCACAGCTCCCATCAGGCAGGCCCAGCAGGGAGGCACGCACCGGAGGGCCCCAGTCACCAGATGCGCATCTCAGTGAAAGGCACCCTCCAATCGAGTCTCCAGGACAGTCTGCATTCACACACCTTGGATCACAACTACCCCAAGGTTGATCCTGCCAGACCCCTAACTCCCCAAAAGGGGGAGGCTTAATGATCCTCCCCAGGCCGCATAGAACCATAAACCCAGTAAAACCTGCCATAACTAAGGCCGAGTCTCTACTTAGGGCTTAGCACCCACCGGAAGGCCCAGCACTAACCCCAGCCCTTGCTGGAGATCCCTCAAGAAAAGCATATTACCCTTTTCCAAGAGATGCATCCATCCCCCCTGTAGAGGCCAGGATATTTTGTGGAAATATCTGGATGGGGCAAATAGTGGCCCAAACCACCCTCCAATGCCCTACGAATCTCCTTATTTGCTCTGTAACGAGCCCTCTCTATCCCTGCTGGATTCCAAACACTGTGCCACACCAAGCGCGGAATCATGGCCAACCAAACTATAATGGTACCAGGCCATCTCTTATTAATATACTTAAAATCATCTCGAGCCTGCAAGATCAAAGCCATGCCCTTAAGCAGTCTGAGATCATTTCCCCCCCCAGGTGAATGATTAAAATCTGAGGAGGAGGGACAACATTCCCATGAAATAACAGCATAAGCAAACCAGGCCACTGAAGACCCCGGCACCCCCACCATTCAACAGTAACATATTGGCTGAGTCCCAGCTGAGAGCCAACAGAAGTTCTCCAAGCCTGATGTGCTGCCCAAAGCACATAACTGTGCCCACAGATGAGAACTCAGCTTCTCCGGCCAGGAACAACAGCATCTAAAAAGAAAAACAGACAAGTTATAAAACCTACCATAACTACCCCAGCTCCGTGACAAAGCTAAGAGTGGAGCAAAGGGCGAATATAACATTTATAAGCCCAAGATCGCCAACGGCCAAGGTACTGAATGGACGAAGCAGAATATCCCAAGGCTGTGGCCATAGAGGCCACCCAAATTCTAAAGGAGTGGGTACCAAACCTCACTCCAGACAACCCCAACAGAGCTAAGGCCCTAGATGTCACCGCTCAAAACTGATGTTTTGTCATAGGGCTGACTCCAGAATGACAAAACAACAACCCTTTGCAGCCTCCCCGCACCGCCAAATAATCAGCCAATGTGGAAAAAGGGCAAAGCACCACCTCTGAACATGGACCCAGCTCCACTGCAGTCCCAATGCCCCGTTGGTCTGTCTTAGAGCGCCCGACGGTAAGAGCCACCTTACCCTCCGCTAACCTAACATCCCCAAGTGACAAGGCCCTGCCAGAAACATCATTCCTGGAGCTTGCCACCAACTCACTGATCCTAAGACCCCAAAAAAAGGCCACCAAAGAGGCTGCATGAAACAAAACAGCCTCAAAGTGAGATGCACAAACTGCACTCCAAACCCCCTTCAAACACCTAAGAATATCAGGGGACATAGGATTTCTGGTGTCAGGATTAGGGGTGGTCCCGACCTCTCGGGACCACCCCTCCAGCATCTTTTGAACACAGAAGTCTGCTGTTTCCTCCTTATACCCTAACGCCTTGCTAGCAAAAGCCAGCGCAGACAGGCATCCTCTAATAGATTGCATGGCCGATCCCTTACCTTTTAAGGATACACAATAATGGAGCAACTGCTCCACCAGGAGGGGCCAAACAATGCAATACCCTACCTCAGCCCTAAAGTCTTCAAACTGCCGCACAGCACGTCCGTAAGACTTCCTGGTGCTGGTGGGTTTCCGGTTTCTGGCGGGGCGGTGCGGTCGCGTCTCTGAGTTTCTCTCCAGAGAACGTACCGAACACAGGCTTTTCGGGGGGCTTATGAGCCCATACAAGTCTCTAGTTGAGGAGCTGTATGCGGAAAGGGCGAGGGGGTTAGCTGGGAGTAGTTTCTCCTGGTTCATTCCCCCTATCTTTGTCCTGAAGCCGAGCAGCGTCATAAGACAAACCAGCCCCAGCCGCCGGAGCACGGAGGTGGAAGGTGGTAGGCGGGGCTGGAAGAAAGCTTCATTGCTTTCTTTTTCTTTTTCAGTATTGGTTTAGTTTGTTTTGTTTTTTTGTTACTGACTTTGAAGCAAAGGTACCCAGTCATGGCTAAGAATGACCGGAGAGAGGGGCCGATGTAAAGCGGAGGTGAAGTCGTGGAGAGGGGCGTGGCTGGTCTAATTCTACAATCCACAACGGGGAAGCACGGCTTTTCAGCTACTCAGCTTTTCAGTTACTCAGCTTGGAGCTCTCCGGTGCCCGTTTATTTGAAGGCATCTTCAGAGAGAGTGAGTGGAAGGGCGTTTTTGAGAAAGAAGGTCAGCTGGCAGAATGAGGGTCTGACGAAGCTGACGGACAGTTGGAGGGAAGGACTAATATGGCGTTGGAGTGGTGGAAGATGCAGGGGCGAGAGAGTGGAGGGGCGAGGAGCGGAGGGAACGGAACGGCAAGATGGTGATTGATTGACGCGGAGGTGAGGTGTGGAAAGAACGGGGAGGCGGAGTGACGAAAGGACGAGGAGAGGACGAGTGAGGAGTGGCGAGGACAGACTGATAGGACGGAACAACGGATTAACGGAAAAACAAAGGTGCAGAGAGGACGAGGAGGTGAAGCAACGGCATCCTGAAGAAGCGGTGCGAGGTGGGGTGTGGATTGAAGAGGACGTGCCATTGCTGTTTGATGGAGCTATGGAGCGACGGAGTGACGGCGTGTTGAGGAGGCGGTGCAAGGTGGGGCGTGGAATGTAGAGGATCTGCCGGTGTAGAACTGAGGAGAAGGACTTGTACAGGACTGGAATTGGTGAATAAGGAAGAAGACTGTTGAAAAGGACTGGGCAGGCCAAACCAGGGTCCTTAAGTTATAATTTGGATTTTATTTTATGAAGCAAACCTAAAGTTAGTGTATGCTATATAAGAGAGTTAAGGGTGTCGATGCGCGTAGAGAGACCAAGAGGGTGATGCTTAGCGACGCAAGAATGAAGGCTGTACACAGTAGCTGTAAAACCACTATATACATTTATTTACACCAACTCACTCTCCTGACTGACAATATGCTCTGCTGCACTCCAACTCCTTAAACCCACAATCACCACTGTTGCTCTGTACACTTATACATGGGACAGCCAATCAGCAACTTGCTGTGTCATGCTGACTCTGCTGGCTGATGTAAGACTTCTGGCAGCCAGCCACCTGCTGACAGGTAGATCATCTAAGCCTCTCAGATCTACTTTCTGTTTTGCAGCACATGCTATAAGCTGTCTGTTTACACATAATAGTGACAAAGGGCTGGTGTTATTAGCTGGAACTGTTTCAAGTAAGAATAGTTGTTTTTATTTACTGGTAAAGGGTTAATACTTTCTATTGAAGACTCACAATAGCATTTAAGTGATAGTAAAACAGTTGTATAATTTAGGAAATGTCTCAACAAACAAAAACTAAGTTTTCCCCTGGTCAGCCTAAATCTGTGGGAGCTGCAATCTCCCAGGATGTTTTTAAAGAATTCCGACAAACATTTACGGAAGCCCTAAACCAAATGCCAAAAAAGTTGAGTGATCAGATGGAGGGGTTAGCAAATAAGTTAGAAGGGCTGGAAAACCAGTCCAAAGATACAAAAAAAGACATTTTGGAGTTAGTCAAAATCATGAGATCCATAGAAAACAATCAAAAGTTAACGGATCACCGGGTGGACGAAATAGAACTAAAACAAGTAGAGTGTTCAGGGAAAATTGCGAAGATAGAAATGGAACAAGCAGATTACATTCTTAGGTTTTTGAATATTCCGGAGGAAAAAAATGAAAATTTTACAAATATTTTGGCGGAAGCACTGACGGTTATACTTGAGATGAAAAAAAGAGGAAATAGAAAGAGAATTTGATAATATTTACAGAGTAAATTCATTGTATGCAAAAAAAAAAAAAAGATCTTCCCAGGGAGGTGCATCTTAAATTTGTTAGAAAAGGAATAAGAGACAAGGTGTGGAGGGAGACGCGGGAACAACCGCTTATAATAAAAGGAACTAGAATAAAAATCATGAGAGAAATTCCTTGGATGATAAGGTATAAGAGGAAAGAATATAAAAGGTTGGTGACGTTGTTACAAGAGAAAGGAATAGTATATAGATGGCTTATTCCAGAGGGTTTATTATTCACAATCTCTAATACTAGATATAAGATTGACACACCTTTTAAGTTGGAAGAGTTTATAAAAAACCACACTAAGAACTGGTAAAAAAAAAACAGGAAGGAGGGATTCAAAAGAGACAGATGGCAGAACAGATTCGACTGAAACATCTAAATTAGTGGATTTATTAGTTATGAGTGAACAAGAGGAGGGGGGGGTTCTATTTGGGGAAGAACTACCTCAGAGAGAAACTAGATTGCAGAAGAAGAAGAAAACTCAACAAACAGAGTTTAAGGATTTGTAAAACCTAACAATGATGAGTCAATTAAAGATCATTTCATTAAACGTTAATGGTTTGAATTCATCCCAGAAAAGAAAACAAGTATTTTTACAACTAAAAAAACTTAAGGCTGATATTATTTGCTTGCAGGAGACCCATATGAAACAAAAAGATGAGTTATTATTGTTGGATAAAAGATTAGGGAAGGCAATAATTACGTCAGAAATAAAGAAGAAAAAAAAGTTTGGTAACATATTAAAGAGAATATACAAGCTAAATTGATTTTTTTCTGCGCAGGACGCAAGATATCAAGGCATTGAAATCATAAAAGAGCAACAGAATTTTTTATTAGTTAATATATACATGCCCTAATGATAAACAGGAGAACTTTTACAAGGAATTATACCGTGTTGTGGACACTCATAAATATGAAAATATTTGTATAATTGGAGATTTCAATGTGGTCAACTGTCCCAATTTAGATAGATGTTATGGGGAAATAAATACTAAATGTAAGGTCCCCAGAAGTAAAAACCTTCCAGAAGCTTTTTTTAGAATGGCAGATGAATTTGTTTTAGTTGATGTATGGCGTACTTTAAACCCAAATAAAAAGGATTTCACGTTCTTCTCCAACAGACATAATTTGTGGTCATGGATTGACATGTGTTGGGCATCCATACCACTAATGAAATCTGTTGAAGAAACTGAAATTCTTCCTAGTACAATCGCGGATCACAATCCTGTTATGATTTGTATAAAGTGAAGAAGGAAAAGAAGTGGTTGGAGAATGAATCCAAGATTAGTGGAAAATAAGAAATTTATTAAATATGTTAAAGAAGAGATGGATTTTTTTAAAAAACCAATATGCAGAAAGAGATATCCTCTAAAACAGTCTGGGAAACAAGCAAAGCGTATTTTAGAGGCCTTGCTATAAGTTTTAATGCTCATAAAAGATGAGAAGAAAACAGAATGTTAGGAGAAATGATGGAATCAATAAAAGGGAAAGAAAAACAACTAAAAGAAAATCCAACAATACAAACTATAAAGAACGAGATTAAAATTCTACAGCACAAGATTCACGTGATATTTTTGGAAGAAATGGAGAAAAAAGTCCGTTTTGCTAAGCAACATTTTTTCAAAAATGCTAACAAGCCGGGAAAATGGCTCGCACACAAAATCAAGAACGAACGAGAAAATAAAATAATAAAGATACTAAAAGACATAAGTTTCCCACAGAGGAAATGAAATTAATAATAAGGGATTTTTACACGCAACTTTATTGTGTAACAGATATAAATAAGACTAAACAAGAAGAATATTTACTAAATAAATCACTTCCAAAATTAACGCAGGCACAAAAGGAGATCCTAAACAGTCCTATTTCAATGTATGAAATAGAAGAAGCGTGGAAAAAATTGAAGAAAAATAAAGCGGCGGGTCCTGATGGCATTCCAGTAAAGTACTACATTACTTTTAAAGAAAGTATTATAAATTATTTTAAATGTGTAGTGGAAGAGGTGTGGTTAACAGCAGAAATGCCGAACTCCTGGAAAAATGTGAATATAGCTCTGATTCTGAAGACTAATCAAGGTTCTGATGAAATTAAAAATTACAGGCCAATATCGTTGCTTAATGTTGACTATAAGATGTATTCTGCTATTTTAGCCAATAGATTAAAAAAGGTACTTAAAAATTTAATCCATTCAGACCAAACAGGGTTTCTTCCAAAAAGGCATATGAGATCTAATCTTAGAATTATTTTGAATGTAATCGAATACTTTGAAGTTAATAGGAACAGACAAATGGCGTTATTGTTTTTGGATGCGGAGAAAGCATTCGATAATTTAAACTGGAATTTTATGTTTCAACAGTTAAAAATTATGGATTTTGGAAATGAGTATATAAAAAATGTACAGGCTATTTATAATGAACAAACAGCTAAAATAATTGTTAATGGCAAGTTAACGGAAGAAATTAAATTATGTAAGGGTACCAGACAAGGCTGTCCGTTATCCCCGTTACTTTTTATCTTGTCTTTGGAGATTTTGATGGAGTATTAGAAATAATAACAAAATTAGACGATTAGAAGTTAAAGGAGAGATATATAAGGTTTTGGCATATGCCGATGATATTGTTTTAATACTGCAGAATCCAATAGAGTCTATGGATGAGATTCTAAAGGAGTTAAATAACTATGGTCAAGTGGCCGGATTAAAGATAAATCAAGAGAAATCCAAAATCTTAACAAAAAATATGTCCACACAGGAAATTCAGGTGTTGGAGAAAATAACAGGATTTAAAAGAGAAATGAAAATAAGATACTTAGAGATAATTTTGACAAGCAAATGCAGCAATATCTAAGAGAATAATTACGGGCCCTTATTAAAAGAGATCGAAATTACCTTAATGAAATGGCGTAATATGCAACTGTCATTTATGCGCAGAATTGCACTTATTAAGATGTATATACTTCCAAAAGTAATATTTTTATTTCAGATGGTCAATTTTGCAAGTAAGAAAGGTTTTTTTGTTAAGCTAGATCAGATGATCCAAGCTTTTATTTGGTTAGATAAGAAACCCAGGATTAAATGGAAAATATTAATTGATAAAAAAGAAAATGGTGGATTAGGCCTTCCAGACTGGGAAAATTACTATATAGCATGTGTAATGGTTTGGCTGCTGGACTGGATAATACTGGAAAACAAAAGAATACTGGCACTAGAAGGCTTTGACTTACATAGTGGATGGCATGCAAATATATGGTATGTAGAAAAAATGCAAAAATATTTTGTAAACCATCTAATTCGCAAAGCAATATTCAATGTTTGGTTAAAATCAAAAGAAAGATATATAATAAGGTCCCAAGATGGTTAGCACCAGGAGAAGCTTCAATGCAACCACAATTATGGCAATAGGCTAAGGTAATTAGATATCAGGATTTACTGGATGAAAATGACAAATTAAGAGGGAAAGAGGATTTGGAGTCAAGAGGAATAAAACTGGACTGGTGGACAATGACCCAGATTATGGCTAAATATAATAAAGATAAACTAGTGGGTTTTACCAAAAATAATTTTGATTTTGATAAAATTTTGTTAAATAAGGAGGATAAAACGATTAAAAAAAGTTTATAATTACCTAACCCAGGTGAAATTAGAAGATGAAGTTGTAAAAGAATCAATGATTAAATGGTCAAAAAATTAGGGAAAAATATTGATTTAGAAACGTGGTCACTTTTTTGGAAAATTAATTATAAGATTATTAAACCCATAAATTTTAGAGAGAACTTTTTAAAGTTGTTCCATAGATGGTATATCACTCCAGTCCAATTGACAAAAATTAACTCAACCATCTCACCAAAATGTTGGAAATGTGGTTCAGCGGTAGGCTCCTTTTATCATTTATGGTGGACGTGTAAAATAAGTTAAGATGCCCAACTAACTGCTGAAGCTCAAGCAGTGTAACCTTCTTCTTGAGAAAAGTACTAATCCTATTCCTTAAATCCTCCAGCTTCTGAAAAGGTATTCTGGACAATTGCGCAAGGGTGTCCAATTCAATTCCCCTACTGACAAGGCATTGGGCTGGGCCCTCAGTTTTTTCCTCGGCCAGTGGCACACCCAACTCAGTGGCCAGCTCAATAAAGCCAGACAACAACTGAGCGCAATGCCCAGTACCCGCAGAACCCACAAATAGAGAGTCATCCAAATAGTGGACAACATCCTGTAAACCCACTTTTTCATGCACAGCCCATTCCAGGAATGTGCTGAAGCACTCAAAGGAAGCACATGGTACCAAGCAGCCCATAGGCAAAGCCCTGTCCATGTAAAATTGCCCTACAAAAGAGAAACCCAAAAGCTCAAAATCATCCGGGTGGACAGTAAGAAGGCAAAATGCAGATTTGATGTCGCATTTAGCCAGCTCAGCCCCCTGACCACAGTGTCAAACGATACCCACGGCCTGATCAAAAGTAGTATACCTAACTAAGCATAGTTCTTTGGGAATCCTGTCATTAACCGAAGAACCCTTGGGGTAAGAAAGGTGGTGAATCAAACAAAATTCACCAGGTGCCTTCTTTGGTACCACCCCCAAAGGGGAAACCCTAAGGTTAACCACTGGAGGACTAGAAAAAGGTCCCAAAATCCTGCCCTCCACCAACTCCTTGGTGATCTTGGCCTCCACCACATGTTCTAACGCATTAACTGAACTAAGGTTCCGAGACCAGGTTGGGACTAGGGATGTGCATTCGGTTTGGCCGAACCGTATTTACAGCCGAATCACCACTGATTCGGCTGTATACGAAATAGGCTGCAGCCGATCCCCATAGGCGCCCATTATACGGCAGCCGAATACGGCTCGCCGTATACTTATGAATGGCTATTCGGAAGTATACAGCTGTCAATTCAAAAGGCGGGAAAGTAGCTTCTGCAGCCTCAAAGGAGCTGCTTGCCTACTTTCCCGCCTTTAGTTGCCTTTTCCCGCCTCTCCCATAGCCTCCCTGGGATCAGGGAGGGGGGGAGGGGGAAGAGGAGCCCCAGCAGCCAATCCAAAGCATGCAATTGCAAAATGCATTGCAAATGCATGCTTTGCAGGGCTTTTTAAGGAGTCTTCCTTCCTGGCTGAACTCCTCCATTGCTGCTGTGTGTGAGAGATTGTGCTGCTGCTGGCTGGCCCTTGGCTTCAGCTGCTGCCTGCTGCTCTCTCACTCAGCCTTACCAGACTTCCCCCGGACTAGAGAAGACAAGGTAAGACAGTCTTGGGATTCTTGTTTTTATTTATTGTTGGTAAAAGGACTTTTTAAGACTTAGAGTCCCTTTACTTATCCAGATTTGGGTGGTGGTGGTGGTGGGGTAGCTTATTTGGGGTTAGGGGTTTCTGCTTGGGGAGAGGGCCTGGGGTGGGGGGGGGTTTTGCCAATTTGCCCATATCTTAATTTAGTGAGAGGACTTTTAAAAGTGCAGTGTCCTTTTACTTCTCCTGATTTGGGTGGCTTGGATTTCTTGGGGTTAGGGTGAAGGGGTTTTTTGGGGGGGAGAGGTTGGCAAAGTTCCTGTATTGTTAAAAGTTATTTTTTTTACTGTTTTAAAAGTATTGTGTTTGATTTGTTGCTGCTGTGTTGTGCTGCTGCTGTTACTCTTCTCTTCGGGGTCTTGGGGGGGTGCTGTTTGGCCTAATTTCCATTGTTTAAAAGGCCACTTTTGTCCCCCTTTTCCTGGTTCTGGTTTTGGGGGGGGGGTGTTGTTGACTGATTTAGCCTGAGCTTTCTTATTGGTGAAAAGGCCACTTTTTTAACACTTGGCCTTTTGTGATTCTGCTGGTTTTGTTTTGGTTTTTTTAAATTACCTCTGGTTGGTGTGGGGGTTGGCAAGGGTGTTGTGTGGGCTGGGTCACTTTCTTGTTTTTATAGAGTAGATTATGTGTTCTGTGGCAGGGAAGCTGGCACCTGGGTGAGAGACCCAGAACCAGCAGGCTTGTTGTGGTTGGCCAGCTCTCCCCATGTTGTTTGGGGCAGGGCTGGAGAGCTGGCATCTGCGTTTGCTGCAGCCTTGAGCAGATTGTGTTTTGTGTGGCAGTGACGTTGGCAACTGGGTTTATATTGCTTCCAGGCCTGCAGGGTTCATTGATTTCAATGGCCCATAGGGTATAATGATGGAATAGGGGCACCCTCTTTGGGTGCCCCTGAAATGGGATCTCCTGGCCCAATCTTTTTGGGACTTGGGGGGGTTGGAGGGGAGAGTCCCCTGCAGGTCCCCTGCAAATTTGGGGGCTCTCCCTCAAATCCCCTCCCCTCCATGCGGCTTCAAATATACCCTATTTGCCATTGATTTCAATGGCCCATAGGGTATAATAGGGCCGTATATTCAGTATATTCAGTAATAGCCGCGCATATACCGTATATGCGGCTATTCCGAATGCGGTATTCAGGAGTATACGGGTCTCTGCAAACACCTGCACCGACAGTCTCTTCTGGCCCTTACGTGGCCGAACTCTTGGACAGTTGCTGAAGGAGTGTGGACCAGCACACATGGGGCACTTGTGCTTGAACTGGCAAGCTTTCCGATTGCATACCCCCTGCGAACCAAACTCCCAACAAAGCAAGCGGGGTTGAATCGCCTGCTCCGCTAAATTGCAGGAAGATGATGATGAGGCAGAAAGAGAAGAGGAAGCCTTAGCAACTAAATGACCACTGTCAGAGCAGTCGCCCAAATTGGGCCGAGCCGGTGACATAACGTGCAGCCATAATTGCTGATGGATACGATCCCATGGGAGGGAAGGGTACAAAGCAGCCCTCATCCTGAATTCCTTGTCCTACTGAATCCAGGCCGGCCCGCTAAACATCGTTTACCCTTTGTATATAACGTCCATATACTGAATCAGTGCTGCCGCCCGCCAGGGCTGAGCATGCGCTATCACTCCAGCATACACAAAAAACCCTGGCCGCCAATTGGCCCAGGTCCGATCCACCTTCCTCTTCTTTAACTTTTCCTTCTCCTTGTCATCAAGATCCTCCTTGTCTTTTTTTCTCAAGCTCCCTAAATAAAAGGGAGAAAATATCCACATATTCTCCCTTAAGTATCTTGTCTTTACTAGCCGGCAACAGGTGGTCACCCAAAGGTAAGGCGACATCACCAAAAGACATGGCACCAAAAGGTACCGCACCATATGGGGAGGGTAAACCCCAACCCCCAGTTAAGGAAGGTTCAACCCCCTGGTGCCCAGCCCCTGGTCAATTCCTAAATGGTCCAAACTGGCCCTGTGGCCACGTCCAGCTAGCCTGAGGCCCCACACCCAGAGTGGAAGGAGTGTTTGAACTCCCAGAAACCATGCCTGCATCATTAGGTGCAGTGGGTCCCCAAGGCCCCCATGGCCAAACAAGCCCCATGAAGGCAGTAGAACCATCACCAGACTTACCTGGCAATCCAGCAGGTACCAAGGCAGTACCTGCACCCACAGCACCAGAAGAAGGGCCAGATCTGGCATCAGGAGCACCCAGACCCACGGCTCCTCCGGTGGCAGCAGCAGACCTGCCCTCTAGAATAGATAATCTCGTTAATATGTCGGCCTGAAAAGCCATTTTTGAAACCAGCCCCTTTTTAGAACCCAAAAAAGGTGGCAACCCAGATGCCTGTTCAAGGGCCCACAGCCTCAAAAGAATGGCTGCATTCACCTCATCCTCCCCCTCCTCATCAGACAATGAAGGCAGTGGAGGACGCTTCGGCATAGGCTTAGGCGCCTTACGCGCCGGCTGCTTTCCTTTCGACTTCCCAGTACCCTTCCTCCCAGACATTCTCCTAAATGCAGAGAATTACCAAAAACACTGTAGAGACTAAGGCTCCCGAAGGGCCCAAGAATAAAAGCCCCCACAATCCACTCCTAAAATGGCTGCCACTATTCACCCTCAAAATGGCCTACCCCAAGAACACCTAAAATGGCCACCGTAGAAGTTATCGATATAAAATGGCCACCAAGCCATGAGGCAAGCAGAAGGGGAGGGATTGGAGGGGGGAGAAGCAACAACGGCCTACCTGTAGGGCAGCAACTAATTGCCCCTTACCACACCCACAGATCCCAACCTAACTGGGCTAATCACCCCACGAGCTAATAAAAAAACCCCAATAATAAAATTTAGGGTTTTTTCCCCCCAAACTGTGGAATCCAACGACGCGCTCCTCAAAACCAGCGCCACACTTTCCTCACAATGCTCCAAGCCCCAGTGAGTCACTGGCCTGCCCCACAGGTCCGACCCGACAACGCTGTCAAAGGTTCCCCGCAGCCTCAACAGGCCTAATCCCTCGACGCTGTCAGAGAGGAAGAAGCACGCTCCTCTCCAGCCGAGCATCAACGAGGAACTGAAAAAAGGGGGCGGAGGCTTGGCCTTTAGCATGCTCAAGCCCCGCCCCCACAAAAACGTGCCCAAAAAGGCATGCAATGCCCTCTCTTTGCCTCCAGGGCGGCAAAAGTTCCCCGTCAGCCGAGCCGCGATGTGGCCGGCTGCCGGAGATTCCATTGTGCAGATAAACTGCTGTGACTACACCTTCAGCCCAGAGAATTAGGTAATCCAGTTTGTATCAGCATACATCTAGACATCTCTTGCAATATATGATTCACTTTTTCAGAATATCCATTCTGTTGTGGGGATTGTGGTATAGTGCCTTTATGCTCTATATCCTCCTGTTCCAAGAATCTCTTAAACTCTGCATTACAATATTCTACACCCCCATCTGTACACAATGCTAAGGATGCTTTACCAAATTGATTCTTAACTGAAGCAGTGTAGCATTTGAACATTTCAAGAGTCTCATCTTTACTTTAAAGTAAGTACATATAACTGTATTTATTTTTAAATTCATTGAAGGTAAGAAAGCACCTATTTTTTCTGCAGATAAAGGCATAGGACTCACAAGATCTGAATAGACCTCTTCCAGGAAGTCTTTATCTTGTGTATTAGATTTCCCCTGGGGGGGTGGGGGGTGGGCTCCCTCTGGGTATCCTACCCCCCCAGGGAAAGTGTATGTGCAATACATAGCCTCTCCTCTCCCGGTGTATTGAATGCCGCGTGGTCACTGTCTGGCTATGCCTGGCAGATGGTCACTGCAATGGCCTCTCCTGCATTACTGCATCCGTAGCAACACCTTCTCGCTGGTCCCCCCCATTTTTCACAGAGTTTGCTACGTCATGGTGCGACCGAATTGTCCGGCGGTATAACCGGGTGGGCAGGCTGGGCCCACCAACCTTGCCAGCCTAAGAGAAGGAAAACTCTAACATCAAACCCGGGCAGATAGAGCTCGTTAATGTAACACCTACCACCTGGAGGACTCGCTGCCGGCGTCCCGGCTTACTGGGCCATGGCAGATGACCCCCAGGTGAAAGGGTGGAGCCAGTACCGCGCACACTGGGCTTCACCTAAAAAATTCCTCTGCGCAGGCCTGAAGGGCATATCCACATACACAACCCACAACACATCAAGTCCTGCAGCGATGGGCAAGGGGCGAAATGGCAGGTGGAAGGTGCCACTGGAAGCCGCAGTCCCGATCCTGCATGTAGGCGGTTCAGGGTATTGGTCGCCTGATGCTAACCCAGAGACGAAAGCATTTTTCGGCAGCACCCTGAACGACCAAGCAGCCTTATCTAGGGACAGCACTGCTTGCTCCACACGGAGAGGGGCCTAGAAAAGGTGGCCTAAACAAAGCTCGTCTCCTCCACCCCAGTTGGCTAGCCGCGGTCAACGGGCATCCTTACTTGTGGTCAAAAAATAACAACAAAGAAAAGGCATGCACCTGCCTCACAAAGTGTGCAAAGACTAAAGCTTGCGTGTTGGAACATCAGAACGATGCTTGACACAGTAGACAGTGGTCGCCCTGAACGACGCTCTGCTCTAGTTGCCCATGAACTTCTCAGGTTGAATATCGACATAGCAGCTCTCAGTGAGGTCCGTTTCCCTGAGGAAGGTAGTCTTCAAGAACACGGTGCAGGCTATACCCTCTACTGGTCAGGTAAGTCAAAGGCTGAGAGCCGCCTTTCTGGCGTTGGCTTCATGGTCAGGAACTCCATTGCCTACAAACTCGAAAACCTGCCAACAGGTCACTCAGATCGCATCATGTCCATGCGCCTCCCACTTCAAAACAAGCAGCATGCAACACTCTTCAGTGTGTATGCCCCAACCCTTCAAGCAGATCCTGCAGAAAAGAACAAGTTCTATGCTGATCTACGCAACCTCGTATGGAAGACCCCTACAGAGGACAAGGTGATCATCCTTGGCGACTTCAATGCCAGAGTAGGTAAAGACTCGGAAGCCTGGAAAGGAGTACTTGGCAAACACGGCATTGGCAACTGCAATGACAACGGGCGCCTCCTGCTAGAATTCTGCATGGAGCACCAGCTCACCATCACCAACAATATCTTCCAGCAGAAGAACAGTCTGAAGACAACCTGGATGCACCCACGGTCCAAGCACTGGCACCTTATCGACTACATTCTGGTGCGCCAGAGAGACCTTCAAGATGTCTTACACACCCGAGTAATGCCCAGTGCAGAATGTCATACGGATCATCGTCTTGTACGCTGCAATCTCCATCTTCACTTTAAACCCACACCCAGGAGAGGAGGTATCCCTCGGAGGAAGTTTCAGGTTGGCAGTCTCCAGTCAGCCGAAGTTAAAGCTGCCTTCCAGGCAAAACTCCAGTCAAAAATTGAGGACCCCAGTTGCCCCACAGACCCTTCTCCAGAAGCACTCTGGGAACACCTAAAAACTACTGTTCTGCAGATCTCTGAAGAAGTCCTCGGGTTCTCCACAAGGAAGAACAAGGACTGGTTTGATGAGAACAATCAAGAGATCCAAGATTTACTGGCGAAAAAGAGATCTGCCTACCAAGCACATCTTGCTCAGCCCTCCTGTCCTGGGAAAAAAGCAACCTTTCGCGCTGTATGTAGCAACCTCCAGGGCAAGCTTCGAGACATTCAGAACGAGTGGTGGACCAAGCTTGCTGAGAGAACCCAGCTGTGTGCAGACACTGGTGATTTAAGAGGGTTCTACGAAGCCCTGAAGGCAGTATATGGTCCATCATATCAGACTCAGAGTCCCTTGCGTAGTGCAGACGGCCAAGTGCTCCTCACAGACAAGGCATCCATATTGAACCGGTGGTCGGAGTATTTTCAGGTTCTCTTCAGTGCCAACCGCGTAGTTCAAGATTCAGCAATTCACCTCACCCTACTTCAACCAGTGAAAACAGAGTTGGATGAGATCCCCACTCTAGAAGAGACTGTTAAAGCCATCAAGCGACTGAAAAGTGGCAAGGCAGCAGGAGTTGATGGAATTCCACCAGAGATCTGGAAGCATGGGGGCACAGTACTACATAGCTCACTTCACAAAGTACTTGTCACCTGCTGGGAACAAGGCAAATTACCACAGGACTTTCACGATGCAATCATCATCACCCTATACAAGAACAAAGGGGAAAAGTCAGACTGCTCCAACTACCGGGGGATAACCCTGCTCTCCATCGCAGGCAAAATCCTTGCCAGAATACTCCTGAACAGACTGGTGCCCACCATTGCAGAAGAACTCCTCCCAGAGAACCAGTGCGGCTTCAGAGCTAACAGGAGCACCACCGACATGGTATTTGTTCTCAGGCAGCTCCAAGAGAAATGCAGGGAACAGAAAAAGGCTCTGTATGTGACTTTTGTCGACCTTACCAAAGCTTTCGATACCGTTAGCAGGAAAGGCCTGTGGCAAATCTTGGAACGTTTAGGATGTCCCCCAAGGTTCCTCAGCATGATCATCCAGCTACACGAAGACCAGCGAGGCCAAGTCAGACACTGCAACGACCTCTCGGAGACCTTCCCAATAGGCACAGGTGTAAAGCAAGGCTGCGTTCTCGCGCCAACTCTCTTTACGATCTTCTTTAGCATGATGCTTCAAAGAGCCGCAGTAGATCTAGATGATGACGATGGTGTCTACATCCGCTATCGCACCGATGGCTGCCTGTTCAACCTGAGGCGACTAAAGGCCCACTCCAAGACAATGGAAAAACTTATCCGAGAGCTACTGTTTGCTGATGATGCTGCACTCGTCTCCCACTCGGTATCAGCTCTGCAGCATATGACGTCCTGCTTTGCAGAGGCTGCCAAGCTATTCGGTCTAGAAGTTAGTCTGAAGAAGACAGAAGTTCTCCACCAGCCTGCACCCCAGGAAGATTATCACCCTCCCTGCATCACTGTGGGTGAATCAGTTCTGAAGACAGTCCAGCAGTTCAGCTACCTGGGGTGCATCATCTCCTCAGATGCTAAGATCGACAAGGAGATCGACAACAGGCTGGCAAAGGCAAACCGTGCATTTGGCCGACTGCACAAAAGAGTGTGGAGCAACAAGCATCTGAAAAAAAGCACAAAGATCAATGTTTACAAAGCGGTTGTGATGACAACCCTAATCTACGGCTCCAAATCGTGGGTTTTATACCGTCATCACCTGCGACTCCTTGAGCGCTTTCATCAGCGCTGCCTTCGCACCATCCTCAACATCCACTGGAGTGACTTTGTGACCAACACTGAAGTTCTCAAGCGGGCGGAGGTTACCAGCATCGAGGCACTGCTGTTGAAGACGCAGCTGCGCTGGGCAGGGCATATTTCTAGGATGGAAAACCACCGCCTTCCCAAGATTGCCCTGTATGGCGAACTCTCCACCGGCCATCAAAATAGAGGGGCACCAAAGAAGAGGTACAAGGACTCCTTGAAGAAATCCCTTGGCACCTGTCGCATCAACCATCACCAGTGGTCTGACCTAGCCTCAGATCGCAAAGCATGGAGGCACACCATCCACCAGGCTGTCTCTTCTTTTGAGAACGCACGCATAGCTGGTCTTGAGGACAAAAGGAGATTGAGGAAGAATCGCACTGCTACAGCACCAACCCTAAATCAGACTTTTCCCTGCAGCCACTGTGGCCGGACCTGCCTGTCCCGCATTGGTCTTGTCAGCCACCAGCGAGCCTGCAGCAGACGTGGACTATTGCACCCTTCTTAAATCTTCGTTCGCGAAGCCAAGTCGAGATAGATTTCCCCTATAACTGGGAGCAGCTCCCTTTGCTTTTATACAAATTTCACATATTTCTCTTGCTTTATCACATTTAGCATCATGGTGTGATAAAAAATAATCTTTTCTCTCTCCTTCTCATCTCCATGTTCCTCTGTACTGTGTACATCAATAAAGATTGCTGTCTGGCTGCAAAAACTCCACTGTCCAGGGCTTTTTTTGTAGAAAAAGCCCAGCAGGAACTCATTTGCATATTAGCATACACCCCCTGATGCCAATCCAGTCAGAATTCCTGCTAAAAAAAAAGCCTGCCTCTGTCTCTTTAAAAAGCATTTATGGCTTCTCAATGCAAAGAGAAAACATTTCTTGCCATCTCAAAATCAGCTTCTTTTGTTTTGGGCCATAGCCAGAAGCAAATACAATACATTCCCCAATTCAAAATGAAAGGGACATTTGTAAGTAAGTCCTCTGCTTTGCCATGTGAACTTCAAAGGAAAAAGTCAGAAAAAAAATCAGAAACACAGTACCAGCTCTCAAAACAAAAAGCAAACAGCTTCTAAAAATAATCATGCTCTGTTACCAAATGTGTTGAATAAATATTGCATGGTGGTGATGGAACATTATTTTAAAAATGAAACTGTTTATATAAGTCTATTAGGAAGGGGAATACATTGGAAGATCCTAAGAAAATAACAAAGGTTAAAAGTACTCATTTACGCTACAAGGTATGTTTACAGATAAAACATGGGTGGAGGCTACTGCAGCAGGTACAAGCAGATAGCCAGGCAGGCAGGCGGGCAGATTAAGCAGTGAGGCTAATAGGCAATTAGCCTCTTTTCTACATTCCTGACAGGATGAAGGAGGAGCCAGAAAACTACAGGCCAATCAATCAGATCTCTCTCCCAAGGAAGATACAGCAGATTTTAAAGGAGTAGATCTGTGATCACCTGTGATCATTGGTGATCCAGGGAAGTCAGCACCAATTTGTCCCCAATAGGTCCTGCCAAACCAATGAAGTTTCTGTCGGTGCGGGTGTTTGCAGAGTGAGCGGTGTGATGTGTGCAACAGTGAGCCCCAGTACAGAAGTGAGCCAGACACCTGCAGCTAGTGCTAAATCAGTGTATTTACCATATATATATATATATACAACGTGCTCACTAGTGCAGAAAGATACATCAACTATAGGACCAAAGTGCTCCGCCAGCATGTGACTCCTCGAAGAGAGACCTGTGCATTGCTAGCACAGTCCATATATAGTTCCATCAGCCAATCCTGGCAGTCCACAGTCATGCTGACTCAGCAGGTCCTTTCCACCTGTCCCTTACCGGCTAGAACGGGCTTGTAGATAAGGTCACTGTGACCTAGCCTGCCAGCTAGATCACCTGCTGTCACAATAGAGCTGTCAGACTGTGTAAAGGCAGACTCAAATACTGACAGTTTCCTTCATTGATCAAGTGACAAGCTTTGTTAGTAGCAACTTGGCAGGAAAATAAAGCAAGAAGCAGAAGGAGGAGACTAAATGATAAGTTCCTGTTACAAAAAGATATAATTAAAATGTTAAAAGGATATAAAGGAATTTTTCAGATTAACTAACAGGTGAGAGGAAATTTAATAGCTATAGCTAGGAAAGAAGGAGGGAGGGAGGGAGGAAGATTGTAGCAAACTAAGAAAATAACGGATAAAATTCAAGTTATGGAAGAACAGCAAAAAATATTTAAATAAAACATTTTAAATTGAGATTAAGCAATTAAGGAATCAATTAGATATGCTTGACATCAAAAAGACAATGAAGAAAATAAGATTGTTAAAATAAAAGCATTTTGAACATGTAAATAAACCTGGAAGATACTTGATACATTGTTTAAGAAAAGAAAAGAAAGGATGATGCCAGGAGTGAAGAAAGAAGATGGAATTACTCTTGTGAAAATGGAGATACAGGAACAATGTACTGTTTTTTATTGAAGTAGCAGCCCTGACCTGGATAGCCTAGGCAAGCCCAATCTTGTCATATCTCATAAACTAAGCAGGGTTGACTATAGTTAGTACTTGGATGGAAGACTGTCCAATTAGAAGGCAGGGGCAGGCTTATTCAGCCACCTCCCTGAATATCCTCCAGGCCCCCAGTAGGAGTCAGTCACCAGAGGTCAACATGACTTCCAGGTGCACACACACACGAAATAATAATTCAGTAGCAGAAGGAATAGAGTATATAAAATATGCACATATTAACAAACTTATATCTGAACACGTACATTTTTAATCAAACCATTATGATCCAAGAAATCTCACAAGCTAAAAAGAAATTGAAAAAAAGACAGAGCATTGGGTACAGGTGGTCTTCAGTTTTCAAAAGTTTTATTGGTTTCAGAAAAAGGTGGAGGGATAGGAATAGGGGAAAGAAAATAATAAAAGCACAATACATTCCAACCTTACTTTGTATAAAATATCTTAAATAAAAACACAAGTATGATTCTACAATATTTTCTTTACATAAATTGTCCCATATTATTTTGTCTAAGCTGCATATAATCCATTTTAAAATTTTATAGTATAAGTTTTTTGTTATTATCTAATAGTTTTGACAATTCCTGTAAAGGTAAATTTTATAATATAAAATACAGGAAAAAAGCAAAAAGAAATCAGTTCACACCAGAGAATCTTAAGAATGTTGAGTGTCTGACCAAGCATACAATTTCACCCAATATTTTCTTGCTTCTTCTTTAGATTTTCCAGCCATCAGCTAGGATAGAAAGTCCAGCTCTGCTATCTCTAGAACTTTTCCCACCATTTTTGTGGGAATTTCCTGCGATTTCCATCTCTGCTCCAGAAGGATCCTAGCTGCTGTAATAAAGTGTGCCAACAAATGTCTCATCTCTTTAGAATAGTCCTCAGGAAATATGTTCAATAAAAATAATATTGGTTTGAAATGGATCTGAGTCTTCATAATTTTCTGTAACATTTCATGCACCATTTTCCAATAGTCTTTCACCATCTCACATGTCCACCACATATGGTAAAAGGTGTCAATCTGTTTAGTACATTTCCAACATCTGTTAGACATATTAGTATAAATCTTACACAATTTCTGTGGTGTCAAGTACTATCTATAAAACATCTTGTAAAGATTTTCTTTGAAGGCTACTGACCTAGTTAATTTAAGATTAAGCTTCCACAGTCTCTCCCATTCTTCTAATGTAATATTATAACCAAACTTTTTTGCCCATTGAACCATACAGTCTTTTACAACTTCATCTTGTATCTTCATTTGAAGTAAATATGCATATAGTTTGGAGATTAACTTTTCTTGTGGACCCAAGAGTATTTTGTCAAATACGTATTGTTCTGTATTAAAACCTGTCGCCTTGTCTTTAGCATATCTGGATTCAACTTGCATTCTCAGCCACCAATTCATTTTAATATCCATTTTTTCCAATTCCTCTTTCATTTTCAATTGATTATCTTTTCCCAGCAAATCATCATGCCTATAGTATTGATTTGAATTTAAAAGATTTGGATGTGTAAATGCTTCTGCTGGTGAAACCCATCTTGGAATTTTTTAATAAGTTCTAGTCTTTAACCATGACCACGTATGATACAAAGATTTTCGAAACTAGTGGTTCCTAAAATAGGAATGTCCTTCAAGTCTTTCATACCACAAATATGCATGCCATCCCATAGTCAAATCATGTCCTTCTAACAACAATTGTCTCTTGTCGTTCAACAATATCCAGTCTCTTATCCAAAGAAGTACAGATGCTTTATAATACAATTGCCAGTCTGGAAGGTCTATACCTGTTCTTAATTTAGAGTCCTGCAATGTCTTTAGTTTAATTCTAGGTTTTTTGCCTTGCCACACATATTTAGCAACCATCTTGTTTAGTTCTTGAAAAAATCCGCTATTTAAAAATATTGGAATTAGTTTGAAACAGAAATAATAACCTTGGTAAAATATTCATCTTTATCAAAGCTATTCTTCTCATTAAAGATAAATTCAGATTATGCCATTTTTCCAGATCTTTTTTGATTTCTATAAGTAGTTTATCATAGTTATCTGCTTTTAAGTTGCTACACCTGTTTGAAAGAACAACACCTAGATATTTAATTCTTTTTTCATACAAAAATCCTGATTTTTGCTGGAAGGATTGAATTTGTTCCATTGTTATATTCTTTGTCAAAAATTTTGTTTTTTGATAATTAATCTTTAAGTCTGCCCAATGACCAAATTGTTTGATCTTGTTTATAAGACAATCTATTGAGTCCATTGGTTGTTCAAGTATAAAAACTAAGTTGTCAGCAAAGGCTCTGAGTTTATATTGTTCATCTTTTAGCGTAGCTCCCTTTATACTTGCATCTTCCCTTATTTGATAGTTCAATACCTCTAAAGATAAAATAAAAAGTAGAGGGGACAGTGGAGAGCCTTCTCTTGTACCTTTTTGAATGTTAATTAAATCTGTTAGTTCTCCATTCACTGTCACCTTAGCCTTTTGTGAAGAATATATTGCTTCTACCGCTCTCAAAAAGTTTTCACCACATTCCATGCCTTTCAGCTGCTGTAACATAAAATGTCAACGAACATTATCAAAGGCCTTCTCAGCATCTAAACAAATTAAAGCCAGTTGCTTCTCTGGGTGGTTCTCATAATATTCCAAAATATTACAAACTGTTCTGACATTGTCTTTCAAATATATTTTAGGAAGGAATCCTGCTTGATCATGGTGTATTATAGATTGTAAAACTTTCTTCAAACGTTGTGCCAATATTGCAACAAAAATTTTGCAATCCACATTTAAAAGGGAGATCGGACGATAATTTTTAATATCTTTCAAATCATTATCTTCTTTTGGAATCAAAGATATTGTAGCTTCTTGCCATGTAACTGGAATTTGGCCCTCCTCTTGATTTTTTTCAATAAGATGTTTAAATGGTAAAAGTAAAAACTCTTCATAAGCTTTGTAAAATTCTGCAGCTAATCCTTCTGGACCTGGAGTTTTACCATTCTTTTGAGATGTCATTGCTTCTCCAAGTTCCCTTATTGTTATTGGCTCATTCAAAATCTTTTGTTGTTCTTCTGTAAATTTGCTAAGGTTATTTTGATTAACATATTCTTCTAAGTCTATTTTATGAACTTGCTTGTCTTCGTATAATTTTTTATAAAATTGTTGCACGATTTGACGTATTTCTCGCTTTTGAGTTTTCTCTTTGTTATTCTCATATCTCAATATCATAATTATTCTTTTAGCCTTTTCTTTTCTTATCTTGTAAGCCAGCCACCTTCCAGGCTTATTGGCATGTTCAAAGAAATTTTGTCTCGCATACCTTAATTTAATCTCCACTTCTTCCATAAGAATTAAATTCAATTTATGTTGTGTTTCTTTAACCTTTTTTTGGAATTCATATTTTGTTGGTTGTTTTTTAAGATTCTTTTCAGCTTCTCTAGCTTTTGACATTAAATTTGGAAAATTTTCAGTTCTTTCTTTTTTTCTTGATACTATACCTAATTGCAAGACCTCTATAAAAAGCTTTAGCAGTGTCCCAAACTACTTGCATCTTTACCTCTTGTGTTATATTCTGTTTGAAAAAAGATTCCATTTCCACCTTGGATTCTTTAAGAAAGTCTTTATCTTTCAAAATTGAAGTATTTAACTTCCATGATTTTCTCATCCATGAGCCTTTTAATTTTATCGTTACAGGGCTATGATCTGAAATGATCCTTGTTTGAATTTCTGTGTCTACTAAATCTTTGATCAGACTTGCAGAAAGCCAACACATATCAGTTCTTGACCAAGTTTGGTGACTAGAGGAATAGTAAATAAAATCTTTGGATTTGGGATATCTTGTTCTCCATGCATCCACCAAATCAATTTCTTTTGCTAATTTCCAAAAACTTGTTGGTAGCTGAAGACCTTTAGTTTCCATCTGATTTATGCGTTTTTTAATCCAGTAGTCTGTCAGAAACAGCATTGAAGTCTCCTATTAAACAATATTCTACATACTCCAAATTTGATTATTTAGAAGAAGAAGAAGAAGATATTGGATTTATATCCCGCCCTCCACTCCGAAGAGTCTCAGAGCGGCTCACAATCTCCTTTACCTTCCTCCCCCACAACAGACACCCTGTGAGGTGGGCGGGGCTGGAGAGGGCTCTCACAGCAGCTGCCCTTTCAAGGACAACCTCTGCCAGAGCTATGGCTGACCCAAGGCCATGCTAGCAGGTGCAAGTGGAGGAGTGGGGAATCAAACCCGGTTCTCCCAGATAAGAGTCCGCACACTTAACCACTACACCAAACTGGCTCTCTTCAAGATGCAAATCTTGAAAAAATTTCTCTTGATGATCATTTGGCGCATAAATATTTGCAAGTAAAATTTTTTTATTATCCACTGTAATTTCCACTAATAAAATTCTTTCATCTTCAGAAGCAAATTGCAGTTGTGGGTTAAATTTATCCTTAATATATATTGCCACTCCCCTTTTCTTCTTATACACATCAGTTGCAGTGAATAAATTACCAAGTTTTTTATTTTTCAAATAATGTTGATCTTTAGTTGAATATGTGTTTCTTGCAAACAAATTATGTCCATTTCCATTTTTGCCAAATATCTAAATGTCTTTCTCCTTTTGGCAGGAGAATCGAGTCCATTCACATTAATTGAAGTTATTGAAGCCATTATGGGTTTTGATTATCATTATCTTTCTTATCTTTTTTTGGAGTGCTGTCTTGTATGATATCTCCGTGGTTCATGTGGATCTTCTTCACCTGAATTTTCTTTCTCCTCCTCATCTTTCTTTTCTTTGCCTTCTTTTTTCTTCATTCTTTCCAAAAAAAATTGAGCTTTAAAAATTGAGTTGATTCTGTATCTGTTCTCATGGTACGTAAAAAGAAGACCCTCTGGCATTAGCCACAGGTAGGGTATTTCTCTTCCTCTCAAAAAATCTGTTAATGCTTGATATTCTCTCCTCCTTTGTCTCACAGGCCAAGGAACCTCTCTTAGAATTTTCGCCACATTTTCAGCTATCATGATTGGTCTATCTCTTATTTGTTTCAAAATGTCATCTTTAGTCTTTTTTCTTGTAAATCTCAAATGAACTTCACTAGGTAATTTATTTCATCTGGTATAACTCAATGGCACCCACTTAACTTGATCAAATTCTTCTTCCATCCTCTGAGGAGTTACCTGTAAGATTTCAGCCAAGGCTTCACTTAACATTTTCTGTAGGTCTTCATTTTTCTCTCCTGGAATGTTTTGAAACCTTAACATATAAGCGGCTTTACCTACTTCCAGCTGCAAGAGTCTAGAGTCTTGTATACTCTGTTCTTTTCCCAGATATTCCACCTTTTGAATATTCTCCGTCACCTGACCCTTTAATACTTTTAAGGCTTTATTGGTCTCAGCTGTCTGTCTGCTATTCTCCAAAAGCTCTTGTTTAATCTCTGCCATTTATTCACCAATATTGTCTACTTTACTTGTCAGCTGAGTTATAGCAGTCATTAAAGTAGTTTGCAGTTCTTTCATGTCTCCTTGCATGGTTGTAAACTTCCCTGGGCTGGTTAGAGCATTGGGTGAAAGAAATGGTGGCTTGCCTTCTTTGATATCTTTTTTTTTTTTGACAGTTTCTTTGGGCACAGTCCTGGCTTTAGTTTCCATACTTACTAAATTAAGTACACTCACAGCCACAAGTTCAATAAGGCCTCTTCAACGTTTGTTTTAAAACTCTCTGTTCTTGTTTGCAACAGAAAGGCTAATCTCCTCCAAAAACTGCCCTTATTATGAGATAGCTCTAAAAAGAAAACAACCTTCTAACTTCTATAAACAATTTGTGGTAACCCAAAACAATGCTAAGAATAATAGTAAACACAACTTTTCAGTTCATCACACTAGATCAAGTCAAGTTTATTGTTACAGTCAGTGACCAGCTTGTACAATCGAATCACATAAAACTTTTTGCATCAAAAACAGAATAAAACCAACAGTAGCATTCATAAAATTGGGTGCCTATGACTATTACAAAGAAATCGGATAAAAACATCCATAAAATTCATTTAAAATTTGGATGAAAGGTTAACAGTCAAATCACGTTTAAAACAGTCATAGACCAGTCAAATTAGATACAAATAACTTAATAAAATACAATCAGGTAAAACAATAATCAGAATAAAACATACACAGTATGATATAATTTCCCTCCAGAACAGTAGTTAGGTTCCATAGCCAAGGCATTCAGTTGGATATTTCCCTTAGGAATTGCTTCCGGAGACTCATAGCTCGCGAAGCAAATTTTGCCACACATAAAGTTCACTACAAACAGCAATTCACTGTCCAATGTCTTCCAGCAATGCTGATTCAGATGCAGACCAGCTCACCACCACGACTTTCAAATATTTCCAAAGTTCAGCAGCTGCAAAGTATAAATTTGTAATCCAGGGCTGAATGCTATATTTGTAATTCCACAAATGAGACCCAAAATTAAACCATAGACCAATAATCCAAACAAAAGGTAGAGCAAACCAACAAATCCAAAAGTAAGATAAAAAAATAATAAAGAATGATAAAAAATGGGGAAAATCCCCCTATTTGGTGATACACAAACAAATGGAAAATAAAAGGTGCATAAAAAGGAAAATCCAAACCAAAAAAATTTAAACCATGACAAATCTTGTCAAAAAAATAATCCAACCACAGATGAACAAAAGGCAGTGAGATAAAAATAAAATAAAAGCCAGCTTAAAAAGATATATCCATATCTTCCACAGGAAAAGAAAAAAATCCAATTTGGAAGTTTGTCAGAATAGTCTTCTTAAAGCCAAAAATCCTACAATGCCTTATAAATCAATATCAGGTACCCACCAGTTTTCAAAATTTCACATCCTTGTTTATTTGATAGCAAGCATCTTTTCCCAAGTCCAAAGAATTTTTCTACCCCAAAAGGGTTTGAAATAGATCAATCTCTTATAAAGATATAAATTGGTGTACTCTCATGCAGGTATCTTCAATGATCAGGTTAGGCAGAAACTTTTACAAGCCTTTAAAGAGAATGAGGGAGAGTCCCCCCCCACCCTTCTCAGTCTTTTGCCCGAATCTGCTTCATTCCTGATTCTCCTTTTTCCTGCTTCTCAACAACATTACCCAACCAGAAAATAGTATAAAAAGAGGACACTTTACATCAATAGAGAAGTCAATGTATTGAACCAGCTAGAGAAACTAGACCTAGACAAGATCACAGGTTTAGCTTTAGCACTACAGTAATCAATTAATAATGAGAATCCTGAAAGGATTGTATCATCTGAATTGGAATTTATGATTCATTCTAATACTTTTTGCCAAGTGAAATTTTCTTCTAGGGGTGACTTGACTAGCAAAATCCCAGTGTTAAAGGGGGTTAAACAAGGTTGCATGCTGGCCACGCATCTTTTAAATTTATTTTTAACTGACCTGGCACAATTTTTGAACCCTATTAATGGTCATCCGCCTAAACTAGCAGGCCGAGCGGTCCTTTTATTACTTTATGCCGATGATACTCCATCCTCTCTTGCACAAGTGTGGGCCTGCAAAGGTATTTGAATGCCTTCTATGACTACTGTAATTGTAATTCACTCTCTGTCAATTATGCCAAATCTGAAGTAGTTGTCTTTTCAAATTGCTGGCACCCACAGAGATGGTTTATTGGCAACTCAACAACTGAGCAAACAAATTTTTTTAAATACTTGGGGATCACTTTTAATCACAAGTTAAGCTGGGTTTCATATCATAACACTGTCAACTTGGCTAAATGTTTGGCTGCTCAAATTAAACAGTTTTTCTTTGCAAGGGGCAACCAATTAGTTCCAGCAGCAATTAAGGTGTTCAAAGCCAAAACGCTAGCCCAAATTCTCTATGGTATCCCTATATGGATCTCAGCATTTACCAGGAAAGTGGAGGGCATTCAAGCCTCATTCTTTAGACAAATTCTTGGTATGCCAAAATGTGTCCTACTTTGCTCTCTGCTCTGAAGTCTTTGGTGGAGACAAAAGCCTGGATTGTTTAAATTCTGACTCAAAATTCACTTTAGAACAGATCCTAACAGCCTTCTTGATTGTATGAAAAGAGACCCATATATTTCATCCTGGACAGCAGTGTTTATGTCCAAACTTAACCAGTTGGGGATAGAGGTTGATGATTTTTTTACTTCTGATGAGTCATATATCTTCAGATGTATTAAATTGAGACTGTGGGAGTTGGAGGAAACGAAATTACAGCTTCCTTAGGTCTTTATGCTTTCTGCGGCAAAATGCCCCATTATCTATCAGACTTAACCATTCCAAGTCATCGCAGGGCATTTATGTTGGCTAGACTAAATGCGTTTCCCTCCAAAGTTTTACAAGGGAGATATTGAGTCCCTTTAGGCGACAGACTCTGTTTCTGTGGAGTGAATATTCCTGACTCAATTCAGCATATATTGCTTGGTTGTTCCTTTTATCATAATCTCCATAAAGATTTATTTTGTAAGCTTTCTTTCTCCCCAGATTTGTCTATTCTGCCACCCTGTTATTATTTATTGAATGATACTGAGGGGGAGGTTAGCGAAACTGTGGCAAATTTTTTGGCTGACATCCTTAAATTTAAATCTGACCATGTATGAATGCATCTGTAAGCTCGGTTTCATTTTGATTTTATCTCCAATGTTTAAATTTTTATATTCTGTGTATTTTTATTTGTAACTGTTATGCCATTAAAGGATTGGTATGGTATGGAGAAGTCAATGTCACTTATCTTGAATTTGCCAAGCTTGAAGATCCAGAATGTAGAGTGTAGAAAGGGGAAAGAAGAAACCGGTGGCTGACCCTCTTGGCATTTAAAAATGGCAATCAGAGCGATAAGGCGAGAGAAAAACAGGATCAGGGGGCAGCCGCCTCTGCTGGCACTCCCGATCTACCATTCCAATTCCCCTGCCTTCTGGGACCCTTTCTGGGCCCCAGAGTCAAGTCGTCCTTTGAGTGCGACCCCTCAACGCATCGATTTGAAAGCAACTCAGGACACGACGGTCCAAGCCACTTTCAATGTTGCGTCGCCAAAACCAGAAGCTTGGGTACAGGTGGTCTTACAGCAATGTATTATCAATGCTTGGAAGAAAAATTAATAGTACAGAAAGTTATTAATGAAAAAAGCAAAGAGAAAGTATTGCCTCCATCCTGGCAAGAGGCTCATTGATAACATTGATACTTATAGAAGGCAATGGACCAACATTTCCACACTTATAGACCTATCTCACAATTAAAAATGGATTATAAACTTTTTACTTCAATAATGTCATAAAGATTAAGGAAATGTATAACAATATTAACTCATATGAAAGACAATGTGTTTCATGACTAATAAATAGAATTTGTGAAAAAGAAGAGGAAGAAAGCAGGATTAATATTTTTAGATGCAAAAAAAGCTTTTGATAATATGATTTAGTCTTTTTTATATTAAGAACACCACAATATATGAACTGTGGCTCAAGATATATGAATTGGATACAGAGTATTTACACAAAGCAGCATGCAAAGTTTTTAATACATGGAACATTAACTGAAGGACTCCAAATTGATAAAGGAGCACATCACGGTTGCCCGTTACCACCACTTTTATTTATTCTTGCATTAGAAGTGCTAGCTGCTAAGATCAGGCAAGACCCAAAGTTTAAAGGATTGAAAGCGGATGAAGAAGAATTTAAAATAGAAGTTATGTTGATGATGTGGTCCTGATATAGGGTTGCCAAGTCCAATTCAAGAAATATATGGGGACGTTGGGGGTGGAGCCTGGAGCAAGGTTGTGACAAGCATAACTGAACTCCAGAGGGAGTTCTGACCATCACATTTAAAGGGACAACACACCTTTTAAATGCCTTCCCTCTACTGGAAATAACGAAGGGTGGGGCACCTTCTTTAGGGGCTCATAACATTGGACCCTGTGGTCCAATCCTTTTGAAACTTGGAGGGGTGTTTTGAGGAGAGACACTGGATGCTATGCTGCAAATTTTGGTGCCTCTACCTCAAAGAACAGCCCCCCCCACAAAAGCTCCAGATACCCACAGAACAACTCTCCATTATATCCTATGGGAAACAGTTTCCATAGGGAATAATGGAGCGCCCAGTGGACATTTCTACCCCCCCGCTTTCTGATGACCCTGAAGCGGGGGGAGGGTCTCCAAACTGGGGGATCCCCTGCCCCCACCTGGGGATTCAACACAACATGAAACCACAATATACAGATAATTAGAAACTAGCAAAACACTGTAAAATGCATTTCAAATAATCATGCTATAGCCATTCAAACTATACTTCATTTGCTTATATTAATATGATTCATAATTCATAACATTTCAGTCAAAATCATATTTCTACTGTATCCTCAATTTCCAGATGCAGGTAGTACCCTAAGAACACTGCTGCCTAAAGGAAAACTACAAGTGTTCTTATGGTACTACCTGTGTCTGGAAATTAATGATACAGCAGGAGTTGGTACCTTTCTTGATTTCAAGCATCCAAGATTGGATTTCACTTTCAGTAGATTTATGAACTTTGGACTATGATTTTGACTGAAATGTTAATAATTATGAATTATACTAATATAAGCAAACAAAGTATAGTTTGAATGGTTATAGCATGATTATTTGGAATACATTTTACACACCGTTTTGCTAGTTTCTACCCACCTGGGGATTGGCAATCCTATCCTGAAAACTTTAAATCATCATCTGTCGAAGCAACATATAATAGAACAAACTGGGGGAAAATGGTATTTTTGGATTATAAAATCAACAGGAAAAGAATGAAAATAATTCTAAAGTTTCTAATGAAGCAGGAAGAGGAAAATATCAGAAAGACTACAGGATGCTGTAATAATATCAAACCCAGTTAAATATGTGGGAATAAATCTGACTGGACAAAAGACAGGCTATTTCAAGATAATTACAAAATAGCATGGGTGAAGGGGCAGGGCATCACCACAAAAGATGGCTGACAATTTCAGAGCTCCTCTCCCCTCTTCAACCTTTTACTAAAGGAAAATAGACAAAATGGCATACAAAGCATGAAAAAAATCAGGGAGCAAAAACCCAGTCTCAAAGTCAACCTGCTCATCCAACTCACACCTTTTTAAAATCATTCATGGGACTCTGAAATGGAACTAGGTGACATAGTGAATGCCCTCGATGACAACCAGGTGTGTTTTTTTTTGCATTTTCTTTCTTTATTAAAGGAAGAATTTAAAAATTAACAACTCCAACAAAATCTTTTACACTATACAAACTTAATATCACTTAAACATTATATCTTTATGTTTTCTTCATCTTCTTCCTTCTTTCTTCTCTCAAAGATTAAATAATAGGATTTATAAAATTCACTAGTTAATCTTAGCTCATTATATTAGCTTTACATTATATATGTCAAATCAAATTAGAGCAACATTATTCTGCAAATAATATAATATAGCTCAGCTCTTGGAGACCTTAAAAATTAAGGACTGAAGGAGAACAAGACTCCACCTTCCATGGGCTGATTATACCTTGTGGGAACATGCCCAGACACTTACAACAATCCCACAACTCTCTGGTATCAGAGAGTTATGCTTACATTATAAATGTTCCCAAAACCTCATTTTTTAAAAGGAGTCAACACTCTCCTCGAAATCTCCATGATCTTCAGAAGTGCATACACGGCTTGCTTTAACTGGAGTAGGGGGAGAGCGCTCCTTCCTCTTGTTTACTCTCAATGCGGTGTGGGGGAAAGGAATTTAAAGCAGCCAGCAATAATTCACCAGAGGGAGCATTGTGGGTAGTATAATAAGTTGAACCTTGTTGCACACAAAGTTTGCCCATTTAGAGCCAACGATATCTTACACCTAAGTCCCGCAGTTTAGCTGTCGTTCCTTTAAGTTCTCTTCTGATCTTTAAGAACTCAGGAGGGAGATGAGGATACACCTGGATCTTTAATCCTTGATAGTCCAAATTGCCCCTCTCCCTGGCCTCTGTGAGAATCTTGTGTTGTGTTCGAAGATCATTGAATTCTACCAATATATCTCTGGTATATGATGACGAAGTGGATTCTTCACATACTTTGCCAGTGCGATAAGCTCGCTGCAGGAGGGGTGTAATTCCAGCTTCAAGATTTAGCATAGCTGCAAGCCAGTTTGCCATAAATATAGTCAGCTCTGTTCCAGCCTCAGCATTTGATGTGAACCCTCTGAATTTTAGGCACAACTCACAGCTTCGATAGTCCAGAGTCAGAATACATTCCCGCACCCAAATTTCTGAAGTAGTCTCAGGTTTTTTTTTCTTGAGCTCCATTACTTTCTGAAAAGCTGTCTCTGCTTTTTGGCATGTCTGCTTATGAAGCTCTTCTAATTCATACAAAAGTTGGGTCACTGGTTGTAGCATTTCTGTTATATCATTTTTCAGTTCTTACCCCTGTTTCGATAGTGCCTGCATTAAAAAATTTGCAGTGAGAGGAGTCTCTTCAGCAGTTGACTCACCCCTCCCCAGCATTGTGGAGGAGGTGGATGGCATGTCTGGAGCTGGAAAAAAGTCTGTTAAACGCTGTTCAATGACAACCAGCATCCAATTTTCCCTCTCACAGAACAACAACTTAAGCTCTCCACAAGCTCAACAGAGAGAAAGTATCTCAACTCTACTTCATCCAATGAAATAACAACTGTATAAAATAGAAGTGGAATTACAGCAAACCTCACAAGCAGCACAAATGGCCTTGTGACTTGGCCTCATTCTCCAAGAGTAAGTGAGATCCCTGTGATCCTTGGACACCCAGTGGCAATATAAAATGCTAACTCTGGAAAGCTTGATCAAACAAAATAATCTGAAATTCAGGGGCCTAGAGGAAGATGTGGAAAGCTCAACAGATCTGGCAAGTTTCCTTTCTGGTTGGTTCTCATTGGTGCTACAATTGGAGGAGGGCAAAGTACCAATGATCACAAATGTGTTTAGAGCCAGTTCCATTAACAACCAAAATGGAAGGGCCTGAGGAATGCTATTGCCTCTTTTGTGGACTGGAGAACAAAACAATGCATCCAGGAGACAGCAAGGATTAAAGGCTGTTTCTTATTGAAAGATTTATTTTGAATTCAAATAAGATCTTGGTATTTCCAGATATTTCCTCAGAAATACAATAAAAGTGGATGCTCTCTGGAAAACTACAAGAGAACCTTCATGGTTGATCTCTCTTTGCCACCAATGATAGCAGTGGCCTTGACCTTCTACACAAATTACGGCTGAATGGTGATCAGGAACAAGACTGCAAATCTCACAAAAGTAAACTTTACTTATTATTTATTTATTTAATTTATTTATTACATTCAATTTATATCTCGCCCTCTCCGCAAGCGGACTCAGGGCGGCTCACAACATTATACAATACAATCAGTCCAATAAAACATATAAAACCATAATTTACTTATTTCAGTTTTAAAACCATTCTATGGCACTGCTTCGGTACAATATAAGCGGTATTGAATTCTCAACTGTGATCACCAGCATTCTATAAGATGTCCGGTGGCAGCCCTTTTTCAATCAAACAGCAAAAGCCTGTTTAAACAATTCGGTCTTACAGGCCCTGTGGAACGCAGACAAATCCCGCAGGGCCCTTATGGCTTCTGGAAGAGTGTTCCAAAGTTCTGGTGCTGCCACCGAAAAAGCCCTAGATCTCATTACACACAACCTGGCTTCTTTTGGCCCAGGGGCGGACAACAGATTTTTTGTCCCTCATCGCAGTGCTCTCTGGGGGATATATGGGGAAAGGCGGTCCCGTAGATAGATAGGTCCCATAGATAGACTTAATAGAGACCCCACCAAAGGACAGCAAACTCCCAATTTGCATTTCCACCTGATAAACTGAAAGCACTGCATAATTTGGAACTTGAACAACATTTAAAAATAGTATGTCAGTCTCACTAGTTAGTCTATTTTCCATTTGTGCAATTAGAGTTCAACCCCCCCACCCCCTCGGGGCAGTGGAGGAGGGAAGGGAATTCAATGTTAAATATCCCTTCTTTAAAAAGAGTTTATGTTTGGAAGCAAAACATATTTGTTTTGTTGCCCATACTAAGAAACTAGATGTCTGAGATCCCTAGGGAACCCTAGATACTCACAGAGAATAAAACATATATAACTGATATGCTTTCCTGACTGTAACCTCTTACTGTTAGAATGTGATGGCAAAGAATTCCTTTGTAGTGTTTGATTTTGGGGGGAATTGAATTGGAGGGAAGGGAAGGGAACTGTTATATTTTGTCTTTGTGAATTAACTGTTCTAAGTTTTTTCTAGCCAGTAATATTTAATGATTTTTTGAAAGCCAATCCAATTGTTTCAGAAGTAATTTAAGGAGGGGGAAATTTAAAAACATACAATTAATTAATTAGAAGTTATAAAATTTAGGGTATATGATTCTCATACAAACCAGTTAATGCTTTACAATAATATATCAAAAATTAGATAATTTTCTATTAGCTCTAGGAATTGATTTTAGTCAAGTAGAGTGTAATAGACTGTTGACGTATATTGAGGTGCAAAGTGTCATTGCTTTTTCCTGCAAAAGTATAAAGCATAACAGCGAATTTCAGATTCGTCTCATCTGCTTGGATTTTCCTTACAATTATTACTGTCAACATCAACTTGACTGTCTTCTATAATAATCTTGCAGCTCCCTCAGATAGGAGCTAATACCATTCATAATGTCTGACTTCATCAAAATTGTATCCGTTAAAATCAGAAGACAACCAAAAATATACCAAAAATAATTAATAGCACATGTGAGAAGGTTACAGCCAGAAGACTTGTTTTTACAAAATATGCATATTAAATCTTCAAACACCCCCCCCCCCAGCTTCTTAAAACTCCATGGTTCCCAACTCAGTTTCAAGCCCTAAAAACTTCAAAAGCCCAGGGAGTACCCATTTTCATTTCCAAATCAATCCATTTTATCTTGGAAGCTAAGGTCACAGATCCCAGAGGCTGCTTCTTATTCATTAAAAATAATAACGGTGGGACTAGGTCTCAGAGATTTGGAAGAGGCCAGAGATACAGGAATGGCCGGATCTTTTCCCATCTACATCCCTTCCCAAGGCATGTCGGTTGTGGGGCTAGGAGAAATCACTCGGCTCCAACATTTGTGCTGATTAATGCCAGGTCTATCAATAATAAGACCTATACTCTACGGGATTATTTCGTAGAGCAACAGATAGATCTGGCATGTGTGACTGAGACCTGGGTACAGGAGGGCAAGACTGTTGCCTTGAACCAGCTTACCTCCACCAATCTTGGACCACCAAGTGGGGGGTGGGGGTTGCAGTGCTCATTCATGAGACTTTTTCTTTCAGGGCTCTTCCTGCCCCAAACATTGCTGGCATCAAATGTGTCAGCCTGAAATGGGAAGCCAAGGAGAGTTTGGCTATCTGAGTGGTGTACTGGCCACCTAACACACTCCCAGAGGACCTGCCTGCCCTGCTGGATGTGGTGTCAATCTGGGCATTGGATTTCCCCAGGCTATTGATCCTGGGGAATTTCAATGTCTATGTTGATGATGCTGTGTCCTTGAAGGCCCAGGACCTGGTGTCATTCATGGAAACATTAGGACTCAGCCAAATTGTATCAGTCCAATTATGGTGTTATGCTCCACCCCAGACCATCTGACCAGGGTGCCGGAAGCTGTGGCTGGTTGGTTACAAGTAAGCCGGCTGAAGCTCAATCCAACTAAGATGGAGGTCCTGCACCTGAGTCTAGGGGGGCCATGACCAGGCATCCAACTTTGCACCCTGGATGGGACGCCTCTCATGCCAGCCCAGAAGGTGAGGAGTTTGGGTGTGATGCTGGATGCCACCCTTTCCATGGATGACTCAACAGGCCAGCCACAAGCTGGATTTGGTCTTTGAGGCTGGGATAGCACTGGTTCTGATAGATGTTGATATGGTTCCGTGGTCAGATCATTATGCCTTGAAAGTCCGACTGGACCTGCAGTCCTCCTCCAGTTTAGGTGGGAGCAGATTTATGCTCACCTGCAGAGCCAACTGGACCCAGAGTGACTTCAGGAGGCTCTGCAGGATCTGATGCCCCCTGGCGGGTCACTAGATTAATTATTAGAGGATTGGTATTCCTGGTTCTCTGCTACCATCGATGACATCGCCCCACAGTGCCCTCTTTGCAGTCGCACCAAAGCAGCCCCTTGGTATACTTTGGAGCTGCAGAGGATGAAGCAGCAGCTTAGATGGCTAGAGTGAGTGTGGTGGAGATCTTTTGATGAGAAGTCTAGAACTTCTTATAGAACATTTTTTAAGGTCTATGAGAATGCAGTGAAGTCTGCTAAGAAAGGCTTCTATGTGGCCTCCATTGCGTCTGCAAAATCACACCCGGCCCAATTGTTTAGAACAATGCGATATTTGACTATGTTGCCAATAGGCAATCAAAAAGGTAGGGAATTGGATATTGGCTGTGAGGCTTTTGCGACCTATTTTGCAGATAAGGTCTCGACACTCTGACAAAATCTTCCAGTCACAGTTGACAATACGGGAACTGGAAGCTCGTTGTCCATTTTCTGGTCCCATGTTGGACCACTTCAGCTGTCTTTCTTTGGAGGATGTTGACAGGATCTTGGCTGCAGTGAAGCCTACCACTTCCTCTCTGGATCCATGCCCATTCTGGCTTATTAAAGTGGGTGGAGATGGTATCTAGGTTCCCTTAGCTGAGATTGTCAATTTCCAGCTAGGCTTAAAGAGGCAGTGGTCTGCCCGCTTTTGAAGAAACCATCTTTGGACTCGATGGTCCTAGCCAATTACTGCCCAGTCTCAAATTTACAATTTCTGGGAAAGGTGATTGAGAAAGCTGTGGCAGAGCAGTTCCAAGCGTTCCTGGAAGATACATCTGCCCTTGACCCCTTACAGTCCAGCTTTCATCTTGGTCATGGGATGGAGACTACTTTGGTTGCCCTCACAGATGACCTCAGAAAGCATCTGGAACAAGGTGGGTCAGTGCTGCTGTTGCTTCTAGATCTCTCAGCAGCATTTGACATGGTCGATTATGATCTAATGACCCACCACCTTGCTGACATTGGAGTTCAGGGGATAGCTCTACAATGGTTTTCCTCCTTTCTCTGTGGTCGGGGACAAAGGGTGGCGATTGGTGAGCAGACCTCCCTGTGCTATCCACTAGAATATGGTGTACTACAGGGAGCTATCCTCTTGCCAATGATGTTTAACATCTATATGCGCACCCTTGCTCAGAGGTTTTGGGTTGGGTTGTCACCAGTATGCAGATGACACCCAGCTCTATCTGTTGATGGACGGCCATCCAGACTCCACCCCAGACCATCTGACCAGGGTGCCGGAAGCTGTGGCTGGTTGGTTACAAGTAAGCCGGCTGAAGCTCAATCCAACTAAGATGGAGGTCCTGCACCTGAGTCTAGGGGGGCCATGACCAGGCATCCAATTTTGCACCCTGGATGGGACACCTCTCATGCCAGCCCAGAAGGTGAGGAGTTTGGGTGTGATGCTGGATGCCACCCTTTCCATGGAGGCCCAGATCTCAGCAGTTGCGCGATCTGCCTTTTACCATCTTCGGCAGGTCAAACAGCTAGCACTCTATCTGCCCCCCCCCCCGGGACTTAGCTACAATGATCCATCCAACGGTCACTTCCAGGCTGGACTATTGTAACTCACTCTACGCAGGCTTGCCCTTGGGACTCCAGCTGGTGCAGAATGCAGCAACATGATTGTTGACTGAACTGCCTGTACGGGCAGGCAGTCGGCCGATGTTGTACAATTTACACTAACTACCAATCAAGTACCAGATCCATTTCAAGGTACTGTCAAATATATGTGCCATGAAGAGTTAAATCATTGCTTGCGCTGAATACTGAAAGTGTTGCTTATCCTGAAAGTTTGGGTTAGTTGCTCCTTATCTTTCCTCTTCCCATGTATCCTCCCTACTCCCTTAGTTCCCATCCACTTAGTACTATGGTAACCCATCTGTTGTTTCGTCTACCATGGCAACAGTAACTTTTTGTATAACATGCTAGCCTTGAGTGGTTTTACCCTCTGCTCAAAGATGCTTGGGAAAAATCCTTTTGTATCTTTCATTTCAAGGGGGGGAAGGGCATTGACATTTAAAGCCTTATGCGGCCTGGGACCGACATATCTGCAGAACTGCCTCTCCCCATATGGGCCCTGGAAATTGCTACGATCAGCAAATCAACATCTTTTGACCATCCTTGGTCCAAAGGACATCCAGCTTGCCTTGACCAGGGCCAGGGTTTTTTTGGCCCTGGCCCCCACCTGATGGAATCAGATCCCTATGGAAATTTGGGCCCTACTAGGCTTACTACCATTCCAAAGGGCCTGCAAAACGGAGCTATTCTGCCAGGCTTTTGGTTGATGCAAGTGGGCGTCCTCACTTTACTGCTCACATAATCTAACAGACCTCCCTGCACTGACCAACTATTGGACCCCATGATTTGGTCTGGTGTGGGGGGTGTCATGATCTGTGATGTGCTGTGAGACAGAGGCCTAGTGGGCCTAGGGAGCCTGTGAAAGCCTGTGTCTCAGTAGAAAGAGACAGCCTACAATCCCCAGAGTGCTTGGCGCTGGTTTCAGTCAATCAGCATCCAAGTAGGCTCTGAGGAGAACTGCTTAAAAGCTCTTTCAGGAGACAGACACTGTTCTTTCCTCCTGAGGGGCCAAGCAGGAGGGACGGCTACTGTTTAGGAGGAAGATCCTCACTCTGAGGGAGAGAGTGAGCAGGCCGAGGCCTGGGACCTAATAAACTAGGAACAGTTAAGTCAGTCGCGTTAGGAACTTTATGTTTATTTTCCTTTACACACATTACTATAGTTTTAAAGCATCGTATCTGTTCACTTGCCCTTTATTGATTTTCCTGTATTAATAAACCTTTTTGTTGTTCTTTGTTACTCTGCCTGGTCTACATGCCTGTTTTCTTGGCCAAAGCAAGGGATCTGAAGGGCTTGGGAGGAGATGCTGGGCCTTCCCAAGGAGCCCTAATTCCAGAGTGGTGGCAGCATCAGGTGGCATCCCCAGCTGGGTCATGACATGGTGGCTTTTAGCAGTGGGATATGCCAGATTTGACCTGGAGAGACAGAGCATAATTGGTTTATTTTTCAGAGTCCCCCCCCCCCCCCCCCGCTTTTCTCCCCTTTGTCTGGCTTAAGGAAGCCACATTTTTTTAAGGTGCTGGCAAGACCAAGTAAAAGATCTGGTAAAGGTGTGGTGAAGGGGTTTTATTTATTTCTAGCTACTGGGTCAACTG
The DNA here is from genome assembly GCF_032191835.1 of Heteronotia binoei. Classification (NCBI taxonomy): domain Eukaryota; kingdom Metazoa; phylum Chordata; class Lepidosauria; order Squamata; family Gekkonidae; genus Heteronotia; species Heteronotia binoei. The sequence goes on from NW_026800146.1 coordinate 91,780, forward strand.
GGCAGAGAGGCTAGAGTTAGGCAGTGCATTTTCCTCTGTTCTGGGAGACAGAAGCCGGAAGACACATCTGTGCTTAGAAACAAGAGCCAAGCAGGAGTTGCTGGTCTGATGTCTGAGGAGAAGACATCCCGATCAGCATCCACGGCTCAAAGTTTTCCAGCTCTTGCTCGGGCTCCATTTTGATGCTGGCAATCTCCTTGTCCATTGGGAGGGCTGTGCTGGGCTTCTCAAGGATCTGTCTCTCGGCAGTGTCTCCCTCGCCCCTGAAATGCATCTTATCCAAGGGCAGGAAGTGAGAGCTGGGAAGGCCACTGTCCAGGCTGGGCTTGAGGTGCAGCTGGCCTTCTCTGGCATCTGGGGGGCCCTCGAGGTTCAGCTCTTGCTCCTGCTTCCCTGCACTGGGGCTGCTTGGACACCTCCTTCCTTCAGCATTCCCCTGGTCTCCCGCATGAACATCTTCTCCTTCAGTAGGAAGGACAGGCCTAAACACCAACCCTTCTGGGCTGGGTTCTGCAGGAATCTCCCTCTCCTTGGAGACCTCTTCCTTCTCTTCACAGGCAGGCTTCCCTTGCTCAATCCGGGACAGAAGCTCAGGCTTCGCAATAATCCAGAGAGACCAGTGACTCATAATTGCTCTTCATGACATTCTTGTAGAGCTCCTTCTGCCAGCCTTCCAGGTTGCCCCACTCCTGCTCAGAGAAGTAGGCAGAGTTGTCCTGAAATGTCACTGGCACCTTGGGGGTTTCCCCCTTGGAGCCCGGGGGCAGCCTCAGGATCCAGAAGTTCTGGTTCTTCAGCAGGTTCTCCATGTTCTCCAGCCTCCTCTGGAGCAGCTTGTACTCCTCGATCAGAGTGTCCAACGCATTCAGCTTGCACTCCATCTGGTTGCCAAAGTCCACCTTTGCTCCAGGTTCAGCAGCAGTGTGGCATGAGAATCCATCTTCCTCTCGATGGCTTGGATGGTGGCCACCACCATCCACAGGAAAAGCTCAGCCACATTCTGTTTGGAGTCTCTGGCAAAACTCTGTTCAGCCTGCAAGGGCACTGTTTGCCTGGGCTCCATGGCACAATGCTGAGGCTCCAGAGCCCTCTCAGTCACGCAGCTGGCGCGTATGCCAAGAAGGCATCAGACGGAGGAACAGTACCACCAAGTGAAGAGGTTTTGCATCTCCAGCTGCAAATTAAGCAGATGGAACTTGAGAAAGAGGAGAGAGAGAATGCAGCCAGGAGACAGTTGGAAGAGAGACAGGCAGAGAGAGAACACCAACTACAGATGGCCATAAATTCAAGCAGAGAGAGAGAGAGAGCTGTAAAGAATGAGAATGGCACACGAGCTTGAAATGGCCAACCCCTATAGCTATGTTTCTAGGGAAAGATTTGGCTAAATTTGTGGTTCAGTGGCAGGAAAGAGAGGCAGGCCTACTGTGGCAGGAAAGAGAGGCAACTGTGACATCTATAACGCTTATGACATCTATATCTTAATCTATAAAATGTGCTGTACCATTGATTGTTTTATGGTTTTATTGTTGGGGTTCTTTGTTACTGTTCTACTGTTTCTTTGTTACTTGTTGGGGTTCTTTGTTACTGTTCTACCACGACGGGGGCACATTCAGCCAGTGCTGAGAGAGCTGCACTGGTTGCCTGTTGTGTTCCGAGTTCGCTTCAAGGTGTTGGTATTAACCTTTAAAGCCCTTTATGGTCAGGGACCTGCCTATCTACGGGACCGCCTTTCCCCATATATCCCCCAGAGAGCACTGCGATCAGGGACAAAAAATCTGCTGTCTGCCCCTGGCCCAAAAGAAGCCAGGCTATGCGCAACAAGATCTAGGGCCTTCTCGGTGGCAGCACCAGAACTCTGGAACACCCTCCCAGAAGCTATAAGGGCCCTGCGGGATCTGTCGGCGGTCCGCAGGGCCTGTAAGACCGAACTGTTTAGACAGGCATTTCTGGTTGACTGAAAATGAGCTGCCACCGGACATCCTACAGAAGCTGGTGGTCATAGTCAGAACCCAATACCGCCAGACTGGATCGAGATAGCGTAATGGTTTTAAACTGATAAATGTATTATGGTTTTATATGTTTTATGGAATTGATTGTTTTTATGATACTGTAAGCCGCCCTGAGTCCGCTTGCGGAGAGGGCGGGATATAAATGCAAAGTAATAAATAAATAAATAAATAATAAATTTTATCATGCTTGTGATTCACCCTCAGCCCATTATGGGGAAATGCGGACTATAAATCTACTAAAATAAAATAAAAATAAAAAGCAAATACATGGTGTCCTGGGGGTAATCAAGCTCAAGCAAAGGAAACCCCCAGTAAATAGTACATTACTTCACTAATAATTTACCATGTAATGGTATATAATAATATCAAACAGATACTTCTCATACAATATCAAAATACACAGTAAGCAATGAAGTTTCAATAGTACAATTAGAAATAACACACAATAAAAATATACAGATATATTCCCAAGTCCATACTTCCATAAGTCAAAACTGCTTTCCAAAATTCTGTTACAAATTCTCCAGGTAGCTACATGGAATGTTATCTAAGTCAGATTCAATGACAGCTGGGAAGGCAGCAATGATCCTATCTTTATCAGCAACAGAGTGTGCAAAAATAGGCAATTCAGCCATAATGTCCCCAAAATGAAAGGTACTAAAAAGCAAACACATGGGATCCTGAGGGTAATCAAGCTCAAGCAAAGGAAACCCCCAGTAAATAGTAAATAGTCTTAACTAATACTTTAGAAGAAGATATTGGATTTGTATCCTGCCCGCCACTCTGAATCTCAAAGTCTCAGAGCGGCTCACAATCTCTTTAATCTTCCTTCCCCACAACAGACACCCTGTGAGATGGTTGGGGCTGAGAGGGCTCTCACAGCAGCTGCCCTTTCAAGGCCAACCTCCGCCAGAGCTATGGCTGACCCAAGGCCATTCCAGGAACTGCAAGCAGAGGAGTGGGGAATCAAACTCAGTTCTCCCAGATAAGAGTCCACACACTACACCAAATTGGCTTTACCATGTAATAGACAGTACATTATAATATCAGACACTTCTCAGAACTACAAGTGGAGGAGTGGGGAATCAAACCCGGTTCTCCCAAATAAGAGTCCGCACACTACACCAAACTGGCTTTACCATGTAATAGACAGTATATAATAATATCAAGCACTTCTCATACAATATCAAAATACATAGTAAGCAATGAACTTTTAATAGTACAATTAGAAATAACACACAACGAAAATATACAAACATACTCCGAAGTCCATACTCCATAAGTCAAAACTTTTCCAAAATTCTCTTCATGTAGCTACCTGGAGAATTTGTAACAGAATTTTGGAGAGCAGTTTTGACTTATGGAAATATGGACTTCGAAGTATGTTTGTATATTTTTGTTGTGTGTTATTTCTAATTGTACAATTGAAAGTTCATTGCTTACTGTGTATTTTTATACTGTATGAGAAGTGTCTGTTTGATATTATTATATCCTGGCTGTTACATGGTAAAGTATTAGTGAATACTTTACAGGAGGTTTCCTTTGCTTGAGTCTTATTCATTAAAGGAATGCTAGGAAATGAGGGGTGGGGGTGGGAAACCCACAAATAGATTTATGCCCCTTACTCAGCCCAACTTCAGTTCTTAGAAGACATGCTTGCTTCTCTCAAGTTCTTTCAGGAAAGGAACCTAATCATCAGAAGACATCTAAATTACATTTCTGATAAATTTTTGGACAAATCTCATCCCAAACATGGTACTGCAAAAGCTCCCTTTGGAACTACCAAATTGACAATGTTACTTGACAAATTTCAGCTCTTTGATATTTGGAGAGCTTTCCACCCTGCAGAGAGGGATTACACATTTTATTCACCTTGACATCAGAAACATGCCAGAATCAACTACATTCTGGTCTCCCACTCTCTTTATAAATAACTGTTTCAGCTAATATAGGCTCCAAACTATTAACAGATCATGTTGGCTGGATTGCATTCTGACTGAAAAAACAAATACAGGACAAACTTGATGCATGAACAAATCAATTTTATTACAACGGAATAATAAAAAGCCATCTTGAAGATGACATAATGTCATAGTTCAACAAGAATTCTCATTCTGGAGTCCCCCTCCCAATAGTATGAGAGACTATGAAGGCTGTCTTGAGAGCAACTCCACTTCCTCTCGTGAAAAAAGAAAAAGCTAAAATTAAGTTTGTTAGATTGGATAAGATCAACGTTTTAGAAAAGGAACATAAAAAAGAAGCAAGAAATACACCTATAAACAACTTTTAGCAGAATGAAAAGTTCTGGAAACTCTTGAAGCCACTCAGATACAGAAAAACCTCATTTACCTAAAACAATAGTACTGGCCAAAATCATCTAAGACCTTAACATTATTATCTTGGAGGGTCAAGGAGTAAAAGCTGGCCAAGAATATTGGATAGTTATGTGACCACAAAGGAAACTTACAACACTCATTAAATAAGATTGTAGAAAGCTGACTTTAATAAATAATTATATGCAACAAAGCACCTTGTTAAAAATAATAATTAAAGAATATTCGGATTTCAACCCATACAAGCTAAAACTCTCTGATGAACACAAATGTATATTAGATTCCCCTTGAACCAATCAAAGATGGAGGTTCTGTGGTTAGGGGGAGTGGGGCTGGAGTTTGAGCACAGACTGCTGACTCTTGCGCTACTAACACCAGTGTCTACCATCAAGAGCTTAGAAGTGACACTGTTTACCTTGCTTTCAGTGGAGGCCCAGGTCACGCATACTGCCAGGGTGGCATTTTTTCATCTCTATGAAGTCTGGCTGTTAGCTCCCCTCCAATCTTGCTTGGACCTGGCCATGGTAATCTATGTGACTAGGGCTCATTTTGTAGCAGGAGCTCCTTTGCATATCAGGCTACACCTCCCCAATGTAGCTAATCCTCCAAAAGCTTACAGTAGGCCCCGCAATAAGAGCCCTCTAAGCTCTTGGAGGACTGGCTACATCAGGGGTGTGTGACCTAATATGCAAAGGAGCTCCTGCTACAAAATGAGCCCTGCATGTGACAGTAACCTCCGGATTAGACTAATGTAACTCCTCTATGCTGGCCAACCCTTGAGTCTTACCTGGAAGCTTCAATGGGTCCAGAATGCATTGGTGCAAGTCCTGATGAGAATGCCATGGACGGCACATATTCTACTTGTGGTACGCCAGCTACACTGGCTGCCAATTGAGTACTGGGTCAGATTCAAGGTTTTGGTTATGATTTTAAGGCCTTGAGAGGTCTGGGACTGATGTATCTACAAGAGCAAGGGAACATGCAGCCCTGTTCCAGAGATGCCAATGGAGAATCCGGGAAGAAGAGCCACCACGAGGAGCACCACACAGGAGGGAGGCAAATGCTAAATGCAGAATCGGTCAGTTTTCTCAAGATTGGTGCAATAATATTGTAGAATGAAAAGAAAATGAAAGTGCTTTATACTCCCTGGTTTCTAAAACTAGTCTATAGAAGAAGCCCAGCAGGAACTCATTTGCATATTAGGTCACACTCCTGATGTCACCATTGTTTCACTCAGGTTTTTTTTTGTAGAAAAAGCCCAGCAGGAACACATTTGCATATTAGCCCACACCCCCTGATGCCAAGCTGGCCGGAACTGTGTTCTTGTGTATTCCTGCTCAAAAAAGCCCTGATTATCTAAATTGTTATTTTTGCAATAATGGACATAGTGTGCATTACTGCAGCCAAGATAAGGCTCCAAGACCTCAGGCCAACATAGATCTGTATTTGATTGACTTTGCTTCTTTGAACTTTGATCTTTCATATGGAAAGTGTATTGCACGAATTTCCAAATAAACAGCCCTATTTAGAACTTAGTTGCATAAACAGTTGGTGGATTTTTATCAACTTAATTGAACTCATAACAGATTTATACAGATTTTGGTCAGCATGGTTGAAAAAGGGATCTTGTTCTAAAGTTCCCTGCTGGATTTATCTTCCAACAGAACACAGTGAAAAACTGTTGAAGTATAGCATTTAGCACTGAAAACAATTAAGAACATTGCTTAAATTGATCCTCTTTGTTGGTAATAACTGAGATAGCTGGTTTCTTGACCATACACTGTAATGGCTATTATGTGCACACCTAGTATCAGCGTTTAGAACTGGGTGATCTATGCTAGCACTTTTGGTGATTATTGGCAGTTTCAGAACAAATGGTATCCTGCTTTCTGTCTAGTTACTGTATTGATTCCAAGCATAATTAATACCACTCACCTAAAGGATAGCAAATAAACTAGACAGCTATGTATCAAGACAGAGTACTTCTTGTTACAGATTGATCTGGTTTGGTAAGATTAAGATAACAAGTTTTCTTACCTGAACTTTACACATTGCTAACTAAAAGCTATTTCCTATATATGGGATCAATGTTTGGAAGTCTCCCCACCCCCAAAAAAGTGATTGAATGTATGAAGCTAGACCATGATGAATATAGTTACTTTACATAACAGCAAGATTCTTATTGTCAAACCCTTTTCCGTATAGGCACTAATTTTCTTTAAGCAGCATATGTCTTTCGCTGGAGAACAGTTGCATAATATGTTATTCACACACATTTTCAAAAATTTTGCTTAGGCATTTTTTCTGTTTCTTTGACCATTTGCAATAGTAAATGCTAAGCAATATTTTCTCACAGAACTCTTAAAATCAAGAACAGAAATAAATTTTTAGTTTAGTTTAGTTTATTTGATTTATATCCCACCCAAGCAGGCTCAGGGTGGCTCACAGTGCACAGTAAAGTTTGAGATCCAGATTTGATTCTTTGGCTAAGACACAGGTCATCTCTAAAATATTTCGGTCAAGATTACTACACAAATTATTATGAAAAGGTAGGACTTAAATTTTCAGACAGGATTTGGTCCCCTCCCCCCCATTTCAGCCTGGGCTATATTATACAGATTTGAAGAAAGCCATTTACATTCAGCTCTCTTAATATTTTATTCCAGGGTTCCCAAACATGGTACCTATAGGTGCCAAGATACCATCAGCACCTTTACTGTTGGCCATCAAGTATATTTAAAAAGTAGGCAAGACCAGGTGGGGCTTTTGAACAGCAAGGCTTCAGATTTCCATAGGAGATTGGATTAGGTATACAGATTTTTAGAAATGCTGCTTTGGCAGAAGCTGTCATCACAGCACAAGGATTGTCCCTATGCAATTGAAAGTAAGCTGTAGCAATGTTTTGTTGCTGACTCTGCCTCCTGTGACAGCCATTTTGTGCATCCATGATGCTGTGTCAGAATTCCAAAGGTGCTCACAGGCTCAAAAATACTGGGGATCCCCTGTTTTATTCCACTCAGTTCAGTTACTGGTCAATGGATTCTGATGACAGGCTATTCACCTAGAAGAAGAACACAGAAGAAGACATTGGATTTATATTCCACCCTCCACTCAGAGTCTCAGAGCAGCTCACAGTCTCCTTTATCTTCCTCCCCCACAACAGACACCCTGTGAGGTGGGTGGGACTGAGAGGGCTCTCACAGCAGCTGCCCTTTTAAGGACAACCTCTGCCAGAGCTATGGCTGACTCAAGGTCATTCCAGCAGGTGCAAGTGGAGGAGTGGGGAATCAAACCCGTTTCCCCCAGATAAGAGTCCACGCACTTAACCACTACACCAAACTGGTTCTCTTACTAGGGAATTCTTTCATGTCACCTGACTTAGGTCAGGTTCATAAAATAAACTGTTTAAAGTATTACATAGCAGTGTGCTCATTTTTGCAAGCAAAGGTACAGGTGATCTTATCTCTTTGATATGCATTTTTCATTCACTTCCCATTAATGGATTTCTGTTTTTATTGCTGCTGAGTTTTTTAAACAGACTTTTAATGTTAATAGGGTATCACTATTCTTGCTGCTTCTTTTAAGCATTTTAGTGAATTTGGACGACTCAGACATAAAACCTGGAGGCTGAACTAGCTAGTCAGCATCATATAGTGGTATGCCAGAGCATCCATCCCTCCATGTTATTAATATATTGAACAGTAAGACTAAAATGCCTCTTTGATGTCACCCTGCCCTTGCCTACGCACAGATGTCACTCTTTCCCGTGGCCACCACAAACAAAAAGTAGCTTGCTATACTGTATGCATAGAGGGATAAATGCAGGGCTTTTTTGTATCAGGAACTCCTTTGCATATTAGGCCACACACCCCTGATGTAGCCAACCCTCCAAGAGGTTACAGGGCTCTTAGTACAGGACCTAGTGTAAACTCCAGTAGGATTGGCTACATCAGGGCAGGCCTGTAACTAGAAAATTTTAGAGGGGGGTCAGGAGATAAAAATTTAGGTGGGGGGGCATGGGGTGAGTGAGCGAGAAAGGCAGGTGAGGAAGGAGGTGGGTGGGTGAGAAAGGTGGCAGGTGGCCAGGGAATGCAGTGGGTGAGCAAGAAAGGCAGACAAGGAAGGCAGTGGGCAACTGAGAAGGGTGGTGGGCAGGTAAGGAAGGCAGCAGGCAGGTATGACCGCCCTGCACCCCTTAAGGTGACTTATGGCAACTTATGGCGACCCCAGCCCCTCCTTCAAACTTTGTTTCTTCCTTCTGGTGTTACCTCACGACTACTAAGTAAAGGCGGTGGGTATTATAAGGATTTCTAGTCTCTTCAGGGTTCTCTTTTATTTTCAGATAAACGGATAACTATGTATGTAGGGGACCACTGCTGATTTGCTGCTGATTCCCAAATACTTAGGCATCAGAGAACCTAACAGTTAACCACAGATTTTTATTTACACACAGTCTTCAGCTGGGGGGAAGGGATGTATTTACATAGGCTACTTTGTATCTTGGATGAATAACAGTTGCTAAACAGTTCAGGCTTTACAATACAGAGGTTCACTGAGGTATCTCAGGGTCCACAGTTCTTATATTCTTCACTCTCCAAACTCTAATTAGGTTGGCCTCTTGGGCTTTATGTGTCTGGTCTCTTGAGTCGACTGGTGTGTCTGCTCCCAGCCCTCCTGACTCCCTCAGACCCACATCTCTCCTCAGCAACCTTGTTAGTTCTTAAGAGTAGTGTAAATATTTCTGTGACCACTCAGGTCTTTCACTGTGACAATCGATTGTCACTCTCAGCCACCTGGCTGTCTCCACAGACTGGCAGGGAAGGAGTGGGATGTTTACATGGATTTTTGGGATTTAGAAGATGTAGGCAGACAGTTAAACCACAGAACTATGTCTGTGGTTGCTGACTTCACAATATATAGTGTTACCCTTTAGTTGATTTAAGTTTCACTAAAGGTATCCTCAATGTTAAAAGTCTATCTTTTTATAGCTGTTCTAGATTTCTTTCCGACTTTCAATCACACAATCTTGAGTCTGCCCCTTGGTTTATAAGACTAAGGTCTCCCCACTAGACCTCTTTCTCTGGTACAATTGTTACTATCTTCCCTTTAAGATAAATAAAAGTTGCATTTGGCAACTTTTGAGGGCCTTTCATGGCCACCTCAAAACCTTTTGCCAAAGCCTGAACTATCAGACTACCAGTCTTTTTCCCCTTTGGACTCTGAGCTTAATACAGGAAACTGTTTCCCTTCTTAATAAGTGATTTTGCATTTTACAAATACAGAGACTGTTCTTAATGTCTATGTGATGGAACCAGCCCGATTCGACCTTCAGACCCGGTCCCATCAGCTTCTTATTGAGTTGGCAACTCCTGGAGGGAGCTAATCTTCCTCCTGCCACTAGGGCATGCTGCCACCACCTGCTCAATTTAGGGGTTCCTGACTGAGAGGAACAGGACTCCCAATCCCCCTTTCCAGTGTTGAGGCCTGGCCTCGAAGTCCTTCCCAGCACCTGGTTATTACAGAGATCAATGTCCTTCTTTGGGAGACCCCTGGAGGATTGGCACCCTTGCCAACTGCATGCCTTTCCCCTTCCTGGGACTCCCCTCTCACAGTGGCGTGGTCTAAGGTGATTGGGGAATTATGTGGTACAGAGCTTTACTGACAGCCTTCAATATAAAAAAAGGTTTATTTTTAAAAAGTGAAGTCACAAGCATAATTTTAGCACAGCACACAATCAGCAGCCAGAAAAGTTGGTTTGAAATGCATCCTTCTGTCCCTGGTTTAAACAGTTGCCCTATCAGATTGATAAGCAGAGCAGGCACATCTAAGTTTAGTAAGTTACACAATCTTCTAAGGATACCTCATGCTTCAGGCTTCCTGCATCCATCCAGGCCCATCCACATGGTCAAATATGGCTGCTGGCTACTGGCTGGAGAGTAGCAGACTGATGTCCTCCAGTCCCAGCTTCCAGAGAGAAGACCCCCTTCTCTTCAAAGCAAGCACTTTTACTAATCCTCTGACTCCACCAATTTATATCACTCTTCACTCCTTGTTACCTGGTCCGCCCAGGTTTAAGCTTCTTTTCCTGTTGTCCCCCGGGAAGCCTCCTTCTGGTAGGCATTCTGGGAACGCCGCCCCCCCCCCATGCCTTCTGGGAAATCTCCAGCTCATTCCTGGAGATAGTCTCTGGGGCTTGTCTAGCCCAATACCTTCTCCACCCTGTTTCCTGCCTAGAGGAAAAGAATGTCCATTGTCTCTTCAAATAGCTGTTATTAGCATCTCTTAAGAGGCAGTCCAGATGCTGTTGTAATGCCAGGGGCTACCTTTCCCCCACCCTTCCTACTTGTCTCTGAGCTCAGAGATCCTTTTAACAAGCCAGCTGAGGCAAGGCATTTTTCCACACCCTGGGAACAGCCTTCTACAAGAGCTTCCACTATTCAAAGCCACCCCATGTGGGCTCTAAATCAGACTCTGCTTTGTGTTTCTTGTCACACACTACAGAACATCACAAAGATTATCACGCTCTTTTCCATACACTCTCCAACTGCTTCCACTCTGTAACTTCTCTCTCCAACTGTCTTACTGCCACCTTCTTTTGACAGTTAGAAGCAGTTCCTCCAATCAGATTGAGTTCCATTAGCTGTCACTCACTTGCAGGGCCATAGCCAGGATTTGGAAGATGGGGGGGGGGCTATAAATTTTTCAGGGGGCATTCAGCAGCCCCCATAGCCTTTCCTCCCACTCCCTTCAAATAAAACTGCCTTATGCGATTTGGGTGATGGGGAAGAGAGGGCAGCAGCTACTAGAGCAAATAACATGGGGCTGGTGGCAGAAGCAGTCCCCAGCCTCCCTCCCCTGGAGTTAAAGGGCAGCAGGTATGAGAGCAGCAGGGAGGGAAGAGAAGAGTCTTCTCTTCCCTTCCTGCCACTCTCGTTGCTGCTGCCCTCCCTTCCCCATCACCCATATCCTGTGTGGGGTGGTCAGCAGAAGCAGCCCCCAGCCTCCCACTTGCAAATTAAAGGGTCCACCGAGCAGCTGATCTGCAGGCCCTTTAACTGGCATGGAAGGCCGAAACTGATTCTGCTTCTGGCCAGCCCACATGCTATTTGAGTGGCGAGGAAGGGAGGGCAGTATCTCCCTTCTCTGCCAATCCTATAGGGCACAGGGCCAGCGTGGACGGCTGGAACTGTTTCTACTGCTGGCTGGCCTGAGCACTATTTGAGTGGCGGGGAAGGGAGGGCAGTCCCTCCCTTCCCCACCACTCAAATAGTAAGCAGGCCGGCCAATGGCAGAAGCAGTCCTGGCCTTCTGCACCAGCCCCCCATGTTATATGAGTGGTGGGGAAGGCAGGGAGGGTAGCGAGGAGATCAGAGGCCCCAGGTGGGGGGCCCAAAGTCAGGGGGCCTCGCTCAGAAGTCGGGGGCAGGGGCTGTGTCCCCACAGGCTCCCTCATAGGTGTGGGCCTGCTCACTTGCAATTCCTTTAGCTGTCACTCCCATGCACTGCCTCTCAGCATGCATATGCCTGCTGTCCATCATACCAGGTAAAACTGGTACATGAGGTAAAACCAGTACATGCACAGCCTCTTTTTCTTCTGGTTTATTTCACTTTTGCACTCTATCTCTGTTGGTTTAACTTTTGCAAGGCAGCCAGTATTTTCCTAAGCAGGACATAGAACACCATATTGAATGGAGGAGAGAGGCTCTAAGTTTTTTGATTGACTACGTGAAGTACTAGGCTGCCAGACCCCCCAGTGTCACCAGGCCCTGCTCCCAGCTGGCTGGTGGGGGGACCTACCAGTAGAAAGGAGAAGGCCTAGGCCACAATGATGGCATTGCCCAAGAAGTGATGTCATCCCACCAGTGACTTTTGGGTGACATTCTGGTATTTGTGTAAAAACTCTAGCAGCAGCCAGTTTTACTTTAGAGTTGTTGTCCTAATAGCAGAGCATCACCTTGATGACATGATGACTATGATGGCTCTGTGCACTTCCCTCCTTCAGAGGCAAGATTTCCCCACCATTCTTCTTTCCTTTTACTCACTGAACTGCCCTAGTTATATGTTTTCTTCTGTACTGAAGAATAGAGGTGTGCAAAAGAAAAAAAAAAAAAAGGATAATTTGGATTGGGGGTATTCGGGGCTAAAAAAATTGGAAGGCCATATATCTCCTAATAGGGGTTCGGGAGATATTCAGCTATTCCCAAATACACAGTCCCATTATGTACTATGGGTAATTGAAATCAATGGCAAAATAGGGTATAATGAAAGGTAGAGGACCCAAAATTATAGGAAAGCTGCAGCGGCCTCTACCCCCAAAGAATCCTCAACTCCCAAAAAGATTGGACCAGGGGGTTCCATTCTAGTGGCACCCAAGGAACCTTGACTGACATGCCAAGTGGCATGCAAATATCACCTCTGCTCTTCTTTTAAAAGCAAGTATCTTGCTTACCTGTCAATGTACCATATTTATCCTACATCTTGGTTCTGGCATGGCACATTCCCAAAGAGGGAAGCATTCTTTTTCTAGCACAACAAAGCTGAAAGACCAGTCATTGTAAAAACAGTCAACACAATGGAACCCCCAGGACATAACAGAGATATCACCTTCTATCTCTTTAGACATAATAATTAATAACTAAGTTGTTTAGTTCTCAGCTTTTCACAGAAAACAGACTGTGTTGGTCTTAAAGGTGCCACTGCAGTCAAGTTTTGTTAGCATAGCTAAATTTTCTTAGCATAGCTCTCATTGGCTATACATTTCTAATGGAAAAGAGTTCTTCTGCTAGCAGAATAGCACTTATGCCAATGGAAGGACACATGTAAATCCAACCCAAAAGAAAATGTCTTTGCTTTCGTTTTGTACCCTTAGAAGCTCATAGATTCATGAATCTTGAGCAGTAGAAGAAACTTATTTCTTTTCTTTTTTTTAATGCAAAGGCTAAAAGGACTGAGACAAACTAGATTGTTCTTATCACTGAGCAAAAGAGGCAGGGTTTCCAGAGTATGGGGGTACGATTGGTTGAATAAAGGCATTATATAGTAATCCCTCATAATCTAAAAAAAACTGCATTCCAGCAGAGTTTGAAAGGGAGAATCAATCCTGTAAAAGCCACAAGGGCAAATTGTTTTGGTATAGGGCCTGTTCAAAAATCTCCCTCTTAAAACCATTGTAGGTATATTGTTCAGTCTAGCAAACAAAAATCTTCTACAATAATGTGGATGGAAAAAAAATCTCTCAGATTGTATATGTTTATGTCTGTCAATTGGATAAAAATGAAGACAATCAACTTTACATGCTTGCTTATGTGAAGCACATATAGTAAGTAACAGCATCAGAAAAGAGAAGACATCATGTCTTGAATGTACATAAAAATATCAAAAGATAAGCTAATGTTTTTCTGTGGACTTCAAAGGACATACCATGAATTTCTCTAATGCCTTACAGGTTTTTATATGACTGAGTGTATTGCAAGGTGAGTAAAATATGTATCAAAACATAATCTTCAAGCTCACGTTTGAAATATGTATTTCTACTAAAACAGTTTATTTTACATGTATGTAACTATTCATAATATTTGAAAATTATTTGTGCATTTATATTTTCCCTCCCCCTTTTCCCCTTCTATGCCCCACCTTTTTTGTTGAAAAAATAAAACCCCCAAAATTTAAAACAAACACCTGCAAGGAATATCACAGAAGAAACAAAGCCACAGGTATTCTTGAACAGTTTAGTCACAGAACAATTGTCCAGCATCAGGGGTGTGCATTCAGTTTACCCAAGCATGCCTCCCCCCCGCAAAAAAAAAGTAACTTACTGTGGGGGGTTTTAAGCTGAAAAGAAATTAGAGTTTCTTTTCAGCTACTGATATAGCTAAGCCTAAATAAAAGTTGGTATTATTCAGCTTTTATTTGTGAGCTACTTGAAGAAGGCATTTAAAGAGACTGTGGTCTTTTTAAATGCTTTCTGAGTTTACTCACGAAGTTGTGCTGTAGTAGTGGTAGCAGTGCAGCTTGGATAAGACATTTAAAGAGACTGCAGTCTCTTTAAATGCCTTCTTCACTCCCCAGATCAGCTGCCAAGCAGAAGAAGCCTCCCAACCATATTTGCATGTGGATGTGTGAGGCTTCCTCGCCACAAGCCAGCTTCTGAAGCTAGCTTCTCCTGCTGGGCAATTTAAATTGCTGGAGAGGAGAAGGTTCCCACCCAGGTTAACATGCCGAGTATGGTTCCCCGTATACTTCCGTATAGATATTCGGAAGTATACGGAAATCCATGGAAAAGGCGGGAAAGGGGCTTCTGCAGCCTCAGGGGAGCTGCTTGCCTCCTTTCCCGCCTTTGGTAGCCTTTTCCTGCCTCTCCCATAGCCTCCCTGGGATCAGGGGGGGGAAGAGGAGCCCCAGCAGCCAATCCAAAGCATGCATTTGCAAAATGCATTGCAAATGCATGCTTTGCAGGGCTGTTGTGGAGCTGATCCCCCAGCCATCAGCAACATTGTTGTTCTTTTGATCTTTTGCTTACTTGGGTATTCAAGTAAGCACTGTTGTCTGGCCAATCACAGAGCAGTGCTATTTTTTGAAACTGCTCTCTGTAGGGCCAAAGGGAGAGCCAGTTTGGTGTAGTGGTTAAGTGTGTGGACTTTTATCTGGGAGAACCGGGTTTGATTCCCCACTCCTCCACTTGCACCTTGGGTCAGCCATAGCTCTGGCAGAGGTTGTCCTTGAAAGGGCAGCTGCTGGGAGAGCCCTTTCCAGCCCCACCCACCTCACAGGGTGTTTGTTGTGGGGGAGGAAGGTAAAAGAGATTGTGAGCTGCTCTGAGACTCTTCGGAGTGGAGGGCGGGATATAAATCCAATATCTTCAAAGAACCTTTTTAAGGAGTCTGCCTGGCTGGACTCCTCCATTGCTGCTGTGTCGGTGTGTGTTGGTGTGTGCTGTGCTCGCCCTTGGCCACAGCTGCTGCTGCTCTCTCTCGGCCTTACCAGATTTGCCTGGAGTAGAGAAGACGTCTAAGGTAAGACAGTCTTGGAGACTGTAAGACTTGGAGACAGTAAGACAGTTAAAAAGTCCTTTTACCAACTAAAATAAAAACAAGAACCCCAAGACTGTCTTCTCTACTCTCAGAGTCCCTTTACTTATTCAGATTTGAGTGGTGAGTAGCTTATTTGGGGTTAGGGGGTTCTGCTGGGGGAGGGGGCCTGGGGTTGGGGGGTTTTGCCAATTTGCCCATATCTTACTTTAGTGAGAGGACTTTTAAAAGTGCAGTGTCCTTTTACTTCTCCTGATTTGGGTGGTTTGGATTTCTTGGGGTTAGGGTGAAGGGGTTTTTTTTGGGGGGGAGGGGTTGGTAAAGTTCCTGTATTGTTAAAAGTTAAGTTTTTTACTAAGAATCTTTAAAAGGATTCTGTGTTTGCTTTGTTGCTGCTGTTTTGTGCTGCTGTTGTTCCTTTTCTCCTCTGGTTCTGGTTCTGGGGGGGGGGTGCTGTTTGGCCTAATTTTCATTGTTTAAAAGGCCACTTTTTAACAGTTGAGTTTTTGTTGGCCTTCTGTTTGGATCTATTATCTATTGCTGCAGGTTTTGCATCCTCCTGTCCTGTTGTCCCCCTTTTCCTGGTTCTGGTTTTAGAGGGGGGGAGTGTTGTTGTTGACTGATTTGGCCTGAGGTTTCTTATTGGTGAAAAGGCCACTTTTTAAACAGTTGAGTTTCTTGGCCTTCTCCTGTTGTCCCTTTTCCTGGTTCTGGTTTTTTTTTTGGGGGGGAAGCTGGCACCTGAGTGAGAGACCCAGAACCAGCAGACTTGTTGTGCTTGGCCAGTTCTCCCCATGTTGTTTGGGGCAGGGCTGGAGAGCTGGCATCTGTAGATTGTGTGTTCTGTGGCAGGGCAGCTGGCACCTGGGTGAGAGACCCAGAACCAGCAGGCTTGTTGTGGTTGGCCAGCTCTCCCCGTGTTGTTTGGGGCAGGGCTGGAGAGCTGGCATCTGTAGATTATGTGTTCTGTGGCAGGGAAGCTGGCACCTGGGTGAGAGACCCAGAGCCAGCAGGCTTGTTGTGGTTGGCCAGCTCTCCCCATGTTGTTTGGGGCAGGGCTGGAGAGCTGGCATCTGTAGATTGTGTGTTCTGTGGCAGGGAAGCTGGCACCTGGGTGAGAGATCCAGAACCAGCAGGCTTGTTGTGCTTGACCAGCTTTCCCCGTGTTGTTTGGGGCAGGGCTGGAGAGCTGGCATCTGTAGATTGTGTTTTCTGTGGCAGGGAAGCTGGCACCTGGGTGAGAGACCCAGAGCCAGCAGGCTTGTTGTGCTTGGCCAGCTCTCCCCATGTTGTTTGGGGCAGGACTTTAGAGTTGGCATCCGTAGATTGTGTGTTCTGTGGCAGGAAAGCTGGCACCTGGGTGAGAGACCCAGAACCAGCAGGCTTGTTGTGCTTGGCCAGCTCTCCCCGCGTTCTTTGGGGCAGGGCTGGAGAGCTGGCATCTGGGTTTGCTGCAGCCAGGTCTGCAGAGCAGACCTTGCACAGATTGTGTTTTGTGTGGCAGGGTTCACAAATTAGATAGATGTATATAGTGCATTTGGGTCCTATAGAGATTCTCTGGTGTGAAGTTAGGTTTGGCTTTGGGTGCCCCAGGAATTGGACCCCCTAGCCCAATCTTTTTGGGACTTGGGGGGTTTGTAGGGAAGAGTCCCCTACAAATCTCCTGCAAATTTGGGGGCTCTCCTTCAAACCCCCTTCCCTTCAGGCGGCTTCAGATATACCCTATTTGCCATTTGTTTGTTTGTTTGTTTGTT
The DNA here is from genome assembly GCF_032191835.1 of Heteronotia binoei. Taxonomy (NCBI): domain Eukaryota; kingdom Metazoa; phylum Chordata; class Lepidosauria; order Squamata; family Gekkonidae; genus Heteronotia; species Heteronotia binoei. The sequence goes on from NW_026800146.1 coordinate 108,903, forward strand.
TATTTATTTGTATCCCGCCCTTCCCACGAAAGTGGCTCAGGGCGGCTCACAACAGATAGTCAAACATAAAATTAAACTAGCATTTAAATATATAAGCATTTAAAACGTTCAAAACATTTAAAACCTTAAAAACATTAAACATTACAACAGTATGTATAACAGGAATCTGGTGAAGCTACATTTAATTTCCCATATCAGTTAGGTGTAAGCTAGCTGGAAGAGGGTTGTCTTACAGGCCCTGCGGAACTGAACAAGGTCCCGCAGGGCCCTCACCTCCTCCGGCAGCTGGTTCCACCATGTAGGGGCCATAACAGAGAAGGCCCTATCCCTAGTAGATTTTAGTCGGGCTTCTTTTGGCCCAGGGATAGCGAGAAGATTTTGGGTTCCCGATCTCAGTACTCTCTGGGGAACATGTGGGGAGAGACGGTCCTTCAGGTAGGCAGGTCCCAGGCCATATAGGGCTTTAAAGGTGATGACCAGTACCTTGTACCGAACTCGGTATATTACTGGAAGCCAGTGCAGAGTCCGAAGACCCGGCCAAATGTGCCCCCATCTTGGGAGGCCCAATAACAGCCGGGCCGCGGCATTCTGCACCAACTGCAATTTCCGAGTTCGGCACAGGGGCAGCCCCATGTAGAGGGCATTGCAGTAGTCCAACCTCGAGGTGACCGTAGCATGGATCACTGTTGCTAGGTCATCGTGATCCAGGAAGGGAGCCAACTGCCTTGCCCGCCTAAGATGAAAAAACGCGGACTTGGCAGTGGCTGCTAGCTGAGCCTCCATCTTTAAGGAAGGCTCCAATAGTACCCCCAGGCTCTTGACCCTGTCCGCCGCCATCAGCGGCGCACCGTCAAAAACTGGCAGGGGGATTTCCCCCCCCCCCCCCCCGGTCCCCGACGACCCAAGCAAAGGACCTCTGTCTTTGCAGGATTTAGCCTCAGTCAACTCAGTCTGAGCCACTCAGACTGTATATTCGGAAATAGCCACGCATCTACCGTATATGCGGCTATTCCGACTATGGAATTCAGAAATATATGGGATTCCGTATTCCCCCCCCCCCCCCCGTATATTTCTGAATCCGTGTACTACTGATTTTTTTTTTTTGCACATCCCTACTACACATCCGTACTTTGGCATCATTCATAATAATGAGCGGTACACTATTAAACTATAGACACTTAATGCTTATCCAATGCCTGTCTATACTATATAATCACTGTGTCATCTCTTAAAGAAGTTTTTCCCAGATGACAGAATATTAATAGTAATTTGCTTGTTTTGATCTTTCCATTTGCTTGCAATTTTAATTACTATTGAATTGTTCACTATGTCCGTTGTAAAATGACACTAGGCAGCTAATAACTAATGGATTTTGAATGTCATCCTCCATTTCTTGCTGTTACACTTTGGTAGCCTGTTCTGACTCAAGCCAATTCTCTCTATTATATGGCACCTACTATTATTTGCATGCTGTGCTCTCAAAAATAGCTTTCAGAAACTATTACCCATTTGCTATTTATGAACTTGTCAGATATTTATACTCATACCCATATCTGAATTGTTTTTGACATCATGTGAAATATTAACAGCATTGTGTGTTGGATCTTAAGGTGTCCTTGTGTGAAAGAAAGGCAATTTTAGTGGGAAGGGAATTAGTTGCCCATCCTGGACTGCAAACCCACACATCTTTAGGAGTATAAGGGGAAATCTTATTGGGCTGAATGCTCAAGACAGATAATAATATTACAATCTCAAGAAGTTCAGCCTTATTCAAATACTGAATGACAAAGTGCTAAATTAAAGTACTAGTGAATATATTTTGTATTGCAGAAGTCCAATATTTCCCTCCCTCCCAAGTTTGGCTCAGGACAATGCTGTGAGAGGAGAAGCTTCTGTCTTTTCCCATACTTTTTTCCTGGACTGAAGAGGTGTTGGTGGGGAGTTATTAGTATAACTGGAGCAGTGCATGGAGTATTCTGAGCATGTGAGGCTACAAAGTTATGCAAATTTATCATCACAAGGGTTGTTTGGGGTCAGGAAAAAGGCATGGAGTCCCTCCAGCCCACACAGATTTGTCCTAAGCTTCTGCAAGCTTTAAAAGTGATGTTTCCTGCAGCTACTGTGTGGCTGCAGGAAAGATGAGACAGTGTATACTTGTATACACACACACATATAAAGATATGCACATTAATTATGATAAAGCTGTGCCAGAGCCAGAGAGATACTCTAGTTCAGGGGTGGCCAACGGTAGCTTTCCAGATGTTTTTTGCCTACAACTCCCATCAGCCCCAGCCAGCATGGCCGATTGCTGGGGCTGATGGGAGTTGTAGGCAACAAACATCTGGAGAGTTGCCGTTGGCCACCCCTGCTCTAGTTTATTCATTTTTTAAAGTTATTATTTCCCCCTAAATTTAAGATTTAGGGGCATAAATATTCATGTCACTGTATAGCTGTTACTTATCCTAGAGGTTGGGGTAGGGCAGTAAAGCACATATTTAAACAATTCAGTAAATACTAATATAGTCAGATTAAAAGGATGCTACTCTCCATCTCTTCAATAGGACAAGAAACATGAATTTCCACATAGAAACTCCATCAATAGCTTTCATCTTTGTTTCAGCTGTTGTCACAAAACAGGATGTCCAATTAAATACGCTATTGAGATATTCACTAGGGACCCTCAGACAGTTAACCAATCTCAAATGGAAGTGAGAGCTATATTCACAATGTCAGAAAGCTCTTATAGTCTAAGGAAAAAACATTTCCTTGCACATTATATGGAAAAAAATGTTTTTCAGTGATGTTTTACCATTACAATTTGAAGTTTGTGCATTCTTCTTAAAAGGTAGCTAGCTAAGTGCAATTGAAATGCAATTGCATCAATTTGAAAATTCCATCTTCACAGTGTTTAAAATGTTGCCAGTACTTTCAGTATGAGAATTATTTGTAGTTGTTGAAGATTGTAAAGCATTGATGTACACCCTTATCAATACAATAGAAATTCATCATATATTCAGACCAAGACACTTGCTAGTCCAGAATTTACACATTAATTGTTGGAATGTGCTATGATTTCAGTAAGCAGCTATAAAGTTGCTCTGCTAAAACAGTTGAGCAAAGGTTGGAGCCATATTAAATCTTGACATTTTGAGGAAGTAAAATAAATATAGAATAATTCACTCTTTCCCTCTAGTACATACACTTTAATGTGATGAAGGGCTTTGAGAGTCACAGCACAGCTGAGAGCAATACCCCAAGGAGTTTAGACTTTGCCAAAAGGCTGAACTCCTAGCAGAGTCACTCATGGCAGAATGGTGAAAGCTGAGATACCCCCTTCAGAAATCAACAGCTACATCTGTAAAAAAGAATGGACAGTTCCAAATGTGATGAGGGTGGAGGAATCCTTGAAAGGGTTGCTCTTATAGTGAGGTGGGATTTAGCATAAGCAGTCAGGGTCTATAATGCAAAGTCTGACCAAAGAAAAGACTTCATGGAAAGCCTATCAAAATAACCATTATTCAAGTCTACTACCCTAGCTACAGATGCTGATGAGAAAAAAACCTGAAAGCTTTTATGCAAGTGTCCAGAAAGTCACCTCAACAAGATGTTCTGAAAATCATAGATGAGTGGAAAAGTAGGAAATAGAGCAGGATAAAATAATGTTAGAAAATTTAGGCTAGGAGTACAAAATGAATCACATCATGAGAGCAACTCAAATAATTCTCTAAACACAACAATTTGTTCACTGAGAACACACATTTCAGGCAACTGAACAAGTTATTATGTACATGAACATCACCAAATGGACAATGTGGAAATCAAATAGAGGATGGAGAAGCTCTATTCTCTCTGCTCAAACAAGACTAGGAGCTGATTGTGGTATAAAGTTGAAGAAAAACACCAAAGCATACCTCATGCCAAAGCATTTCTGAAGAATTTAAAGACCATGTAAAGAACAGATTTGCATGACTAAGTTGAAGTGAATGGGAGCCAGAAAAACTGTGGGTTGAAACCAGTGATATTAAAAAGAGACTAAAAGATAGCAGATTACTTCAAAGAAGAATCTTCTCAGTTCAGCTCAGTATCTTTATTGGCATACAAAGAATAATCTTTTGAAGAAGAACCTCCAGTTTTAGAAAGTGAAGTGAAAGTTGCACTCAAAGCAATTGGGAGAAACAAATCACTGGGAGTAGATGAGATACCAATGGAGCCATTTCAAGCCATGGAAATGGAGTCCATCTAAATCTTAAGACAAATATGCCAACAAATATGTAAACCAAAACAATAGGCCATAGACCAGAAATGTTCAATCTACATTCTAGTTCCAGAAAAAAGGATGCATCAAAGACTGCAGCAGCTATTGGACCATTGTATTATTTCTCATGCAAGCCACATGATGCTCAAAATCTTACAACAGACTGAAACCATATATGGAAAGAGAAATGCCAGATGTTCAAAACTATAAATAATAAGATGCTTTGGAGGTCATAAATTAACTGGGTCACCATAAGTTTAAAGCTGTTTGATGGCACATAACACACAAATTAATGAATGAGCAGGATATATGATTCCCTCTAAAATCTACAAGTGACAAGGAACTATATAACTCTTACAAAGTAATCACATGGGGAATAAACCTAAATATTGCAAAAAAAACCCCACATTTGTTTGTCTATTTAAAAAATCTCCTTTTCAGCACAGGATAATTGTTTGGTTTTGCAATTTAGAAGACCAGAAAACATCTCTACAGATTAAAAAGATTTATTCAGGCAAAAGAATGAATCATTTTGTGTTTATGTGTAATCTAGGATCCAAGATTTACTAGTCAAAGCACACTTCTTTTGAAAAAAAAAATGAGGCAAACATGAATGTAGCTTTAAAAATTAGCTTTTCTTCCATATCCGAGATTCCAGTTTCAAGCCATATTTGATAATCAGATATGTCCTCTACTGTCTTTTGATTAAAAAGTAAGATAAGAAGGACAGGTAAGAAAGAACAGGTAAGATAAGAGGAAACTTCTTCAATTTTCTTTATGTCTTTGAATTCCTGTCCTCATATATTCTGTGATAAACGTAATAAGTAAGTACCCCAAAATATTTGGAAAGCAGTTGCATGCCAGTGAGAATAAGAACAAGGCTGCTGAGCCTGGGTGTCTGGCCTCAGAATTCTCCAAGCTGGCCGAGCTGAGGGTGGTGTGGGCATGGCTCCCCATGCCAGCAGGGCTGTGGAAAAGCCACAGGAGCCATGGGGGAAGCCACTGCAGCAAGAACCAACCCCACCAAGACTGCCAGCAAAGGAGAAGATGGTAGGGCAACAGCTTCCCAAGCTGCCAACGGTGTTGCTGACAACTGAGAGATTCCCAAGCCAACACCAAGAAAAATGTTGGGCCACAGAAGAATGGTGGCCTGCCTAATGGGAACCTGGGGAGACCACCCTGGCTACCCCAAGGGACACAGTTTGTGACTTTTGAGGCCCTGAAGCATGAGCCTTCCAAAGGCTGAACATGTGTAAGGGAATAAGAAAGGAGGGAGAGGGGAAGTGAAAACATTAACTTACCTTTGTGAAGAACAGCAACAACAGGGACTGAGGGAAGAGATGCTGAGCACAACCACATCTACTCACACACAGGAGGATAGACAAGTTCCAGAGACAAGGGGGAGAAGCCAAGGAAAAAGTTTTAAAAGGGAAACACAGGGAAGCCATTGGAGAAAGGGAAAATGGAGACAGACCAGAGAATCCACCATCCATTCACAAAAACTTGGAGAAGGAGAAGGCACTAACAAGTGTGCTTGAGGATAAAAAGGGACAAGCAGCTGAGGTCAAAGAAGAGTTGGCTATAAATCTATGCTAGAGAGCAGAGAGATTTTGACTGGGAACAGACTAACCAGGGGTGACCCTACCCCAAACCATCCTAATTCTGAGACCTCAGGGTCCCGGTGACCATAGCAGAGGGAAGGAGTGCAGAACTGAGCAGAAGAAACCTCACAATGTTGTGGAGAATGTGTGCATTCAACCCCCCCTAACCCAGCCACTTCCTCCTATACCCATACAGCCAGGGTGGACCCCCCACTGACTGCTCCACCCACTGGGGTTCAGCCCATCTGTGTCATCAGAAAAGCATGCTATCCTGGTGGCAGACCCGGCTGAAGGGGACGACACTGAGACTGAACTACAAGGAGCCATGGATTTCACCCAGTTTGGTCAATGGGTGGTCCTATGAGGTTAGAATTTTCTAAGGAGCACCATTTGGTTTGATTTGAGGGCGTAAAGAAATGATAAAAATTGCCTTCACTTCTGTTACTGAATCTACACTGGATCTAATTCAATGTGTGCCTTCATACTAGAAGGGTGCAATCCCAATTTCAGACATTTATTGGGCAGTCTTTTCTATTGATGGGTAAGTGGTCATGCCCAAGCCAGAAATAATATACCAAATCAGTGTGGGGAGGCGAGACTTCCCTCTAAATCATGGTATAAAATACAACTGGACAAGGAGGAAGGAGACAGTAGTAATTCCCAAGCGTGCCATTCTTACCATCAACATGTATAAGCCAACAAGTTCCAAAGAAAACACAGGAGGTAGGTACTGGCACCAGTACCCCCCTCACCTTAGTATGAAGGCTGGTTGATAAACTGAAACCAGAGCTTGACTTGAATGGACCTGATTTGAGATCCTGATAGCTGAACAGGGTCAGTATTCTCAGTTGAACTGAACACTGCAGAGGTGCTGGGAACTACCATTGGTACTTACCATGAGGGGTCATTCTTCCATGAGGAAAGGAGGACATCTTGGGTGTTTCCCACTGTTCTATCAAGGAGGCAAACAGAAAAAAATTCCTCCCCATCCTGTGATGTTGGAACACCCACTCTTCAGTTCTGGAGACTCCAGGAAGCAGTCTAACCACTCAACCTTACTCTTTTAACTAGAGCAATGAGAACTCAAAACATAAACATTAATGAGAAAAAACAGTATTCTCTGGGGTGCCATCAAGCTATACAAGATGAAACAAATTACCTAGTGAAGTTCATTTGAGATTCACAAGAAAGAGGAATAAAGATGACATTTTGAAACAAGTAAGAGATAGACCTATGATGATAGCTGGAAATATGGTCAAAATTCTAAGAGAGGTTCCTTGGCCTGTGAGACAAAATATCAAGCGTTAACAGATTTTTTGAGAGGAAGAGAAATACCCTACATGTGGCTAATGCCAGAGGGTCTTCTTTTTACATACCAGGAGATTACAGGATTAACTCCACTTTCAAAGCCCAGAACTTTTTGGAAAGAATGAAGAAAAAAGAAGACAAAGAAAAGGAGGAGGAGGAAGAAAGTTCTGGTGAAGAAGATCCAAATGAACCGCAGAGATATCATACAAGACAGCATTCTAAAAAAGATAAGAAAGATAATAAGCAAAACCCATAATGGCTTCAATAGTTTCGATTAATGTGAATGAACTCAACTCTCCTGCCAAAAGGAGAAAGACATTTAGATATTTGGCAAAAATGGAAATGGACATAATTTGCTTACAAGAAACTCATATCCTAAATAAAGATCAACATTTTTTGAAAAATAAAAAACTTGGTAATTTATTTATAGCTACTGACACGTATAAGAAGAAAAGGGGAGTGGCAATATATATTAAAGATAAATTTAACCCACAACTGCAGTTTGCTTCTGAAGATGGAAGAATTTTACTAGTGGAAATTACAGTGGATAACAAAAAATTTTTACGGCAAATATCTATGCCCCAAATGATCATCAAGAGAAAGTTTTTCAAGATTTGTGTCTTGAATGATCAAATTTGGAATATGTAGAATACTGTCTAATAGGAGATTTCAATGCAGTTTCTGACAGACAACTGGATAAAAAAAAATGCACAAACAGCTGCCAACAATTTTTTGGAAATTAACAGAAGAAATGGATTTGGTGGATGTACAGAGAACAAGATATCCCAACTCCAAAGATTTTATTTACTATTCCTCTAGTCACCAAACTTGGTCAAGAATTGATATGTGTTGGCTCTCTGCAAATTTGATTAAAGACTTAGTGGACATAGAAATTCAAACAAGAGTCATTTCAGATCATAGCCCTGTAATGGTAAAGCTAAAAGGCCCAAGGATGGGAAGATCATGGAAGTTAAATACTTCAGTTTTGAAAGATAAAGACTTTCTTAAAGAATCTAAGGTGGAAATGGAATCTTTTTTAAAACAGAAGAGGTAAAAATGCAAGTAGTTTACACACACACACACACACACATACACATACACTGTGGCTAATAGCCACTGATGGACCTCTGTTCCATATTTTTATCCAATCCCCTCTTAAAGCTGGCTATGCTTGTAGCCACCACCACCTCCTGTGGCAGTGAATTCCACACGTTAATTACCCTTTGGGTGAAGAAGTACTTCCTTTTATCTGTTTTAACCTGACTGCTCAGCAATTTCATCGAATGCCCACGAGTTCTTGTACTGTGAGAAAGGGAGAAAAGGACTTCTTTCTCTACTTTCTCCATCCCATGCATTATCTTGTAAACCTCTATCATGTCACCCCGCAGGCGACGTTTCTCCAAGCTAAAGAGCCCCAAGCGTTTCAACCTTTCTTCATAGGGAAAGTGTTCTAACCCTTTAATCATTCTAGTTGCCCTTTTCTAGACTTTCTCCAATGCTATAATATACTTTCTCCAATGCTAAAGCTTTTTATAGGGGCCTTGCAATTAGATATAGCATCAAGAAAAAGAAAGAAAGAACTGAACATTTTCAAAATTTAATTTCACAAGCTGGAGAAGCTGAAAAGAATCTTAAAAAACAACCAACAAAATATGAATTTTAAAAAAAGGTGAAAGAAATGCAACACAAATTGAATTTAATTCTTATGGAAGAGATGGAGATTAAATTGAGGAATACCAGACAAAATTTCTTTGAATATGCCAACAAGCCTAGAAGGTGGCTGGTTTATAGGATGAGAAAAGAAAAGGCCAAAAGAATAATTACGATATTGAAAGATGAGAACAATAAAGAGAAAACTCAAAAGCAAGAAATATGTCAAATCGTGGAACAGTTTTATAAAAAATTATATGAAGATAAACAAGTTCATAAAATAGATTTAGAAGAATATATTAATCAAAATAATATTAGCAAATTTACAGAAGAACGACACAAAATTTTGAATGAGCCAATAACAATTAGGGAACTTGGAGAGGCAATGACATCTCAAAAGAATGGTAAAACTCCGGGTCCAGATGGACTACCTGCAGAATTCTACAAAGCTTATGAAGAGTCTTTACTCTTACCATTCAAGCGCTGTATTGAAAAGATTCAAGAGGAAGGCCAAATTCCAGTTTCATGGCAAGAAGCTACAATATCCTTGATTCCAAAAGAAAATAATGATTTGAAAGATATTAAAAATTATCGTCCAATTTCCCTTTTAAATGTGGATTATAAAATTTTTGCTGCAATATTGGCACAATGTTTGAAGAAATTTTTACAATCTATAATACACTATGATCAAGCAGGATTCCTTCCTAAAAGGTACTTGAAAGACAATGTCAGAACAGTTTGTAATATTTTGTAATATTATGAGAATCATCCAGAGAAGCAACTGGCTTTAATTTGTTTAGATGCTGAGAAGGCCTTTGACCATGTTCGTTGGCAGTTTATGCTACAGCAACTGAAAGGCATGGAATGTGGTGAAAAATTTTGAGAGCGGTAGAAGCAATATATTCCTCACAAAATGCAAAGGTGACAGATGTAATTAACATTCAAAAAGGTACAAGACAAGGCTGTCCATTGTCACCTCTACTTTTTATTTTATCTTTAGAGGTATTGAATAATCAAATAAGGGAAGATGCAAGTATAAAGACAGCTGTGATAAAAGATGAACATTATAAACTCAGAGCCTTTGCTGATGATTTAGTTTTTATACTAGAACAACGGATGGACTCAATAGACTGTCTTATAAATAAGATTAAACAATTTGGCTATTGGGCAGGATTAAAGATCAATTATCATAAAACAAAATTTTTGACAAAGAATATGACAACGGAACAAATCCAAGCCTTCCAGCAAAAATCAGGATTTTGGTTTGAAAAAAGAATCAGATATCTACGTGTTGTTATTACAAACAGGTGTAGCAAGTTAAAAGCAGATAACTATGACAAACTACTTAAAGAAATTTAAAAAGTTTTATAAAAATGTCATGATTTGAACCTATCTGTAATGGGAAGAATAGCTCTAATAAAGATGAATATTCTACCAAGGTTATTATTTCTGTTTCAAACTATCCCAATATTTTTAAATAGTGGAATTTTTCAAGAACTGAACAAGATGGTTGCCAAATATGTGTGGCAAGGCAAAAAATCTAGAATTAAATTAAAGACTTTGCAGGACTCTAAATTAAGAGCCGGGAAGGGCCTTCAAGATTGTCAATTGTATTATAAAGCATCTGTACTTCTTTGGGTAAGAGACTGGATATTGCTGAATGACAAGAGACAATTGCTGTTAGGACATGATTTGACTATGGGATGGCATGCATATTTGTGGTATCAAAGACTTGAAGGCCACTCCTATTTTAAGAATCATTGGTTTCGAAAATCCTTGTACCATGCGTGGTCATGGTTAAAGATTAGAATTTATCAAAAAATTCCAAGATGGGTTTCACCAGTAGAAGCCTTTACCCATCCAAATCTCCTAAAATTAAATCAGAGCTATAGGTATGATGACCTGCTGGGAAAAGATAACTGAAAACCAAAGAAGAGCTGGAAAATATGGATGTTAAAATGAATTGCTGGCTGAGAATGCAAGTTGAATCCAGATATGCCAAAGACAAGGCGACAGATTTTAATACAGAACAATACTTAATTGACAAAATTCTTTTGGACTCACAAGAAAAGTTAATCTCTAAACTATATGCATACCTACTTCAAATAAAAACATAAGATGAAGTTGTAAAGGGCTGTATGATTCAACGGGCAATTTTTTTTTGTTATAATATTACATTAGAAGAATGGGAGAGACTGTGGAAGCTTAATGTTAAACTAACTAGGTCAGTAACTTTTAAAGAAAACCTGTACAAGATGTTTTATAGATGGTACTTGACCCCACAGAAATTGTGTAAGATCTATACTAATATGTCTAACAAATGCTGGAAATGCACTAAACAGATTGGTACCTTTTACCATACGTGGTGGACGTGTGAGATGGTGAAAGATTATTGGGAAATGGTGCATGAAATGTTACAGAAGATTATGAAGACTCAAATTCATTTCAACCCAAAACTATTTTTATTGAACATATTTCCTGAGGACTATTCTAAAGAGATGAGACATTTGTTGGCACACTTTAACACAGCAGTTAGGATCTTTTTGGCGCAGAGATGGAAATCTCAGGAAATTCCCACAAAAATGGACTTGGTGGGAAAAGTTTTAGAGACAGCAGAGCTGGACTTTCTGTCCCAGCTGATGGCTGGGAAATCTAAAGAAGGAGCAAGAAAACATTGGATGAAATTTTATGCCTGTTTGGACATTCAAGACTCTTAAGATTCTTTGGTGTGATCTGATTTTTTTCTCTTTCTTCCTGTATTTTATACTATAAAATTTACCTTTACTGGAATTGTCAAAATTATTAGATTAAAACAAAAGACTTATACTATACAATTCTAAAATGGATTATGTACAGTGTAGACAAAATAATAGGGGACAATTTATGTAAAGAAAATATTGTAGAATTAACCTTGTATTCTTTGAAAGTATTTTTATGCAAAATAAGGTCAGAATGTATTGTGCTTTTTATCTCCCCTATTTCCTATCTCTTTTTTTTCTGAAACTAATAAAACTGAAAAAAAACCAGTATTCTCTGAAACATCAGGAGAAAACATAGTAAACAGTGGACAGCCATGTAGGAACAAAGATAGAAGAAATAGAAACGGCCAACAGTATAGGGATGCCCCTCTTAAAAAGTGACAAATATGAGGATGACAAGACAAGTCCAAGGCTAGCATTGGAGAAGTAATTGAGTTCAAGGCTGTGACCTGCCTTCTCAGTGTCACAGCTTTTAGCTCAGATTTTAAGCCATCCTGGAAAAACACCAGGATATGATGCACTGACAAATCCAGCAGAGAAACTTTTTTCCTTCTACACTATCTATGGAAAGCCTTCCATGATGTATTGTATATTCTCATGGTCAACTCTTTCCAGGAGGCCAGGAGAACATCAGTCACTTTGGAGGAATAACCCAAGTTCAGGAACTACTGTAGCTCAAACACCATGCAATCAGCCTCAGCCATTCTGGATGAGGGTGCCAGACAGGTTCCTGAAGGAGCATATCAGAGAAGATCTGAAGATGCAGAGGTGCAGACACTGTCATGTGCTGTATCAAGGGAAAACGTGGTCGCCAAGGACATCATGGAGCCACCAGAGTGACTTGTGCCTTCAGAAATATGATCCTCCGCAATAGCTTGGGGAGGGTGAGATTTGGAGGAAAGGCATACATCAGACTGGGAGGCCACTTGTGCATCAGGGCATCCACAGCCTCCCCCTGTGGGTGGAAGTATTTGGTGACAAATCTGGTAGTTGGTGATTCAGATGTGTTGCAAACAGATCTATCTATGGTAAACTGAACTGATCCACTATCTGATGAAAAAGTCTTCTGTTCAGACACCATTCCCCTTGGTCCACCACTTTAGACTGTTGTGGACTGGGAGAGGGACTTTGATTGATGAATCCCTCTTCTCTATTATCTGTGACTGATAAGGGCAAAAAAAGTTGAAGGGGTCTCGTATGCAACCAACCCTACTGAACCACATCCAGATTCGAAATCAGCATCCCCATCAGTTTGGCAAGTGTGGGAAGAGAGGAGGATGGACTCCTGATGATTGTTTGTGCCATGGTCTTCTGAATCTTATCCTCAGGGAGGAACAGGGCATTCCTTTTGGTATCAATGATCATCTGTAGGTGCTCTAATCTCTGGGACAGAATAAGTGAGCTTTTGTTCATGTTGATTAGGAAACCATGACATTGAAGACAAAGGATGGTCTGTTGTAGGTCTGATCAAGTCAGGGTGATGAAGAATCTTTGGCATAGCTTGTCTCCACAAGGATTTTTTCCAAAGTGTTGCCAAACAACTTCTTCAAATGGAGGGTGTAACATGCCACAATATGTTTGGAATGGAGAGCCACTCGCCAGGAACCAAGCCAGATCCCTCTTCTGGTCATGGCAACTGATGAGATTGCCCTTGAACAAAAGGTAAGAGTCTCCAGAAAGGCGTCGGTAGAGAATTCAGCTGCCTTTAAGATCCTGTTGGTTTTTTCTAGGACTTTTTTGTTGGATAAGACATTGACCCACACAATGGTTACCCTGGATATGTGTGATATTGCTGTAGAGGACTTGATGGCCATGGCTATAGCTTCGTGTGCTTTCTTGAGTGTCATGTCAATCTTTCTGTCCCAATTGTCCTGAACAGAACCATGGCCATCCTTGGACAGAAGACCAAAGGACTGTAATGCTGCAATGGGAGTGTCTACCAGCATCACCTGTCATATCTCATTGGCAAATTCAGGTACCTCATATAGGTTTTTAAAAAAACAAAACTAGGAAATTGATGATTGGCATTAGGCTTGGCCCATTCAGCCTTGAGTTGACACTAAAAAAACTGGGGAAAAGGAAGAGCCTTTGTGAAAGTACTGCGTTGGGGCAGATACTCCCTATCACCCAATGTTTTGTTTCTAGGGTTGATATCAGAGATAATATTTAAAAGTTATTATGATGGTAGAATGCCAGCAGGGGGGTGGGGGCTTTCCAGTGTCACTGAGTGTCACATGTATGACTATCTGCCCACTGGACAGAGGTCTTGGGTGTGTGCTTGGTGCAAGGAGCTCTTGGTGCTCAGGGAACGAGTTCACACCCTTGAGGCCAAGGTGGCTGACCTGGAGAAGCAGAGAGTCAGTTAGGCACTTGGTGCAAGGAGCTCTTGGTGCTCAGGGAACGAGTTCACACCCTTGAGGCCAAGGTGGCTGACCTGGAGAAGCAGAGAGTCAGTTAGGCACTTGGAGAAGACTCTCAGGGACTTGTTAAATGTGTTCTATTCTGAAAATGGCAGCCCTGCTGCTTCCATGAAGCATGAGCATTGAGAAGGAACAGGGCACTATGCTGAGGATAAAGGGAATGTGCTCTCAGAAGAAACCTCTTCTTCAGTTGGGGAATAGGTATCCTTTTGCACCAAGGAACCATTCCTGGGCAGGGAGGGAGGGGGGGCGGGGGTCTTGGTAGTTGGTGATTTGATCCTTAGACAAATAGACAGCTGGATGGCAAAACCATGTACTAACCATATGATGACTTGCCTGCCTGGTGCAATGGTAAAGAACATTACACATGTTGTAGATAGGCTAATAGACAGTGCTGAGGAGGAGCCAGTGGTTGTGGTAAATGTTAGCACCAATGATGTGGGGAAATACAGTCATGAGGTTCTGGAGGAAAAAATTGGGCTGCTGGGCAGGAGACTCAAGGCCAGGACCTCCAAGGTAGCCTTCTCAGAAGTGCTATCTGTTCCATGCACAGGGCCGGAAAGACAGGCACAAATTAGGAGTCTCAATGTTTGGATGAGACAATGGTGTAGGGAGGAAGGGCTCAAGTTTGTTAGGCACTGGGATGCTTTTTGGAACAAGTGGGAGCTGAACAAAAGAGATGGTCTTCACTTGTCTCCAGAAGGAATCAGGCTATTGGCGCTTAACATCAAAAAGGTGGCAGAGCAGTTTTTAAACTGAATCTTGGGGGAAAGCCGACCGGAGATGAAATGTCTCTGGTTCGGGATGACTCATCTCAAAGAGATGAAGGGCTAGCTGTTACTTTTCTACCGGGCAATTGATTAGAGTGGTCCTACTGAGATGGTGACAAACGGTATGGACTGCCTGGCAAAGTCTAGAGGCAGCAGCAGGAAGGTTGCACGCCTAACTTGCCTGGGAAATTATAGATGTTTATATACAAATGCTAAAAGTGTCTGAGGTAAAATTGGGGAGTTGGAATGCTTAGTGTTAGGGGAAAATATAGATATTATGGGTATTTCAGAAACTTGGTGGGATGAGGAGAATCAGTGGGACATGGTGATTTCTGGATATAAATTATATCAGAAGGATAGAGAAGGAAGAGTTAACGGTGGCATGACTCTGTATGTTAGAGAGGGTATACAGTCCAGTAAGACTGAGAAGGTAAGAGAATAAGATTTGCTTCCAGAAATGCTTTGGGTCAAAATAGTGCGTCCAAAAGGAAGTGTAACTTCGGGAGTTTGTTATCACCCACCAGATCAAAAGATAGAGGATGATTATAAAATGATGGAAGAATTAAAGTTTGCTATCTTTAATTCTTCCATCATTTTATAACTGTAAAAGCTGTGTCATAATAGGTGATTTTAACTACCCACACACTGAAAGGGTCAATATGTGTTCAGGTTGGGAGAAAGACATTGATTTCTAGACACTCTCAATGACTGTGCTATGGAGCAGATGGTCACAGAAACTACCAGGGGTGGAGCGATCATGGACTTGGTCCAAAGTAATGCCAAAGACCTGGTGAGAGATGTAAAAATGATTGCACAACTTGGGAGCAGTGACCATAATTTTGTTGATTTCCCTATTTGTATAAATGGGGAGTTGCCCCAAAAGACCAATACAACCACTTTTAACTTTAAAAGGGATAACTTCTCTGAGATGAGGAGGCATGTGCAGAGGAAACTCAAAGGAAAGGTAAATAGGGTCAAAACCCTTGAAGAAGCTTGGAGGCTATTTCAAATTACAATCCTAGAAGCTCAGATAAAATATATACCACAAGTCAGGAAAGGCACAAATAGGTTTTTTAAAAGCCTGCATGTTTAACAAAATAATGAAAGCTGTAAAAGGTAAGAAGGATTCCTTTAAGCAGTGGAAAGCTTGACCAAGTGAGGTTAATAAAAGGGAACACAGGCTGTGGCAAATCAAATGCAAGACTGTGATCAGGCAGGCAAAAAGGGACTATGAGGAGCATATTGCAAAAAACATAAAGACCAACAATAAAAATTTCTTGAAATATGTTAGAAGCAGGAAACCAGCCAGGGAGGCAGTGGGACCCTTGGATGACCAAGAGGTAAAAGGATTGCTGAAGGAGGATAGGGAAATGGGTGAGAAGCCGAATGCATTTTTTTTTTTTGCCTCTGTCTTCATCATGGAAGATGAGAAGTGTTTGCCCACTCCAGAACCGCTGATTTCAGGATGGATGTTGAAGACCTGAGTCAGATTGAGGTGATGAGAGAGGAGGTCCTACAACTGATAGACAACTTAAAAACTGATAAGTCACCAGGCCCGGATGGCATACAACCAAGAGTTCTGAAAGAACTCAAAGGTGAACTTGTGCATCTCCTGACAAAAATATGTAATCTTTCATTGAAACCTGCCTTCATTCCTGAGGACTGGCAGATAGCTAATGTCACCCCCATCTTTAAACAGGGTTCCAGAGGAGATCCGGGAAATTACAGGCGAGTTATTCTGACCTCACTTCCAGGAAAGTTGGTGGAAACTGTTATTAAAGAGAGAATTAGTAGGCACATTGATGAACAAAAGTTATTGAGGAAGACTCAGTATATGTTCTGTAAGGGAAGATCTTGTCTCACTGACCTGTTAGAGTTCTTTGAGGGGGTGAAAAAATATGTGGACAAAGGGGACCCAATAGATGTTGTTTACCTTGACTTCCAGAAAGCTTTTGAAAAAGTTCCTCATCAAAGGCTCCTTAGTCAGCTCAAGAGTCATGGGGTAAAAGGACAAGTCCTCTTGTGGATCAAAAACTGACTCATTAATAGCAAACAGAGACTGAGTATAAATGGGCAATTTTGCAGTGGAGGGTGGTAAGCGGTGGGATACCGCAGAGCTCAGTACATATGGAGCTGAGGTCCATTATTAGTCACAGCATATTGTTGGAACTCTATGTCTGGTGCAGTGATGTTCTGTATTCTTGGTGCTTGGGAGGGGCACAGTGGGAGGGCTTCTAGTGTCCTGTCCCCACTGATGGACCTTCTGGGGGTTTTTTTGGCCACTGTCCACATTGAGGTTGGAATGGATGGGCCACTGGCCTGATCCAACATGACTTCTCTTACATTATATTCTTATGAATACTCAATGCTTTTAGGGCTCTAGACAAGAAATATTGTAAGTCATCTGTGTCAGGCAATTGTCAATTCACCTGAATTTAAGATGCTTATTGAAACCTAGTAGCCATGTTAAGCCAATGTTACTAACCCTAGAGAATGTTATACACATCAAAGTGTAATGTTGCCAGTGTCCCGCTTGAACTCGCTTTGCAATTGCTAACAAATGTAGGAATGTATTCCTTTGAAGATAACATTCCTCCAGGGACCAGATGCCAGTGAGTCTCAGGAAGAAAGACCATAGAGAAAAAGATAAGAGAAGGGTACCGTGTGAATCTTCTCACTTGGCCTCCATAGTGTTTAGAATAGCTGATTTTGTTATGGGAACCTTTGATTTAGTGTCCTTAAGTATGCTTTGCAACATTGTTTGGTATCAGTCCCAATTTCTGTTCATTTCGATGCATATGGATTATCAAATAAAGCCTGTGTATCATTTCAAGGACTGGTTGATTTGCGATCTAATTGCCTGACATTTTGGGACTGATCTCATAAAGGCTTATCTGGACTGACCACTTTTAAGTTGATGGCTGAAAACGTTCTGGATAACAGAGAACCTACTGAACCTTTACGGAAAGTGAAGACTCCCCCCGGCACATCACCGGGGCACAGAGAGTCGGAAAGCGCGGATCTCCGCTGCACATCCAGACACTGTTCATCACCCCTCAGAAGTGGAAACCATGAACTTCCACTACCCTGATGGACGAGGCCCCGGCACGCCATGAGAACCTGCTGACGAGGCCGATCCAAAGCGGGAAGAGTGGGAACCCCGGAGACGAGGGTAACTCGGGCCGGGACAATGACGAGCAAGACCCAGTAGGGTCGGACGAGGAGCGCAGCAGAGGGGCTGACTCGGAGGAGGAAGACGGGGGTCCGCCAAAAGGAACCAATCTCCTGGAGAAGGTGAGGGGAGAGATGAGAGCCATGGCCAAAGATTTCAGGGATAAGATCCATGCCAACACCGCCCTCATGGCGCGGGAGGTACAGAGGCAGATCGACTGGCTGCTGCTCCGCGACTTCGGGCAAGGGCAACCAATGGCACCAGCAATACCGACCCCAGCCCCAATGGGACCGGCTGTCCCTGATGTCTTGGCAGTGCCTCGGGACCTGCCAGGGACACCCGTGGTACCTGCCCCCCCGGCAGTCCCCGCAGCACCGAGAATCCCGTGGCCCCCAGCCCCTGGACCATGAGAGTTCAGACGAAGCTGAGAACTGGACGTTTGACGGCAATCCAGAGGAGGTGGAATACTTCACCATACAAGCCAACAGCTACATGCACTACTGGGGGAACACCTTTCCCAACGAGCCTAGTTGGGTGGACTACCTAGGCTTGAAGCTGAAGGGGGCGGCCAGGAGGTGGTATGTGAGCCTGTATGAAGCCCAAGGCCCGAAGCTGGACAGCGTCGCGGGCTTTCTGCAAGCCATACTGCTCCAGTACGAAGACTCCCTCCAGGAGACTCAGGCCCTCACCGCACTGTGCGACATGCAGCAAGGGTTGAAATCGGTGAGAGAATACACAACGGAGTTCAGGGCCCAATGTGCTAAGGTCCGGGGTTGGAGCGAGATGATGAAGATTGAGGCGTACCAGTGTGACCTCAATGCCAACCTCCTGGATCGGGCCTTCCACCAAGCCTGCCACATGATGCTAGTGGGGTGGATGCAGTTGGCGGGAGAAGTCGAGACGAACATGAAGCACATAGCCCTGCAACAGCAACAGCAGCAAGGGGGAAAAGGGGGGCACAATGCTTGATCAGGCACCAAAGCCGAAACGAAGAAGGTGCCGGCTCAAGGAGGGACCCCTCCGTCCGAAAGTGCTTCTGATGCGGCGACCTGGAGCATCTGGCGGCGAATTGCCCTGAGAAACCCCGAGCATCCCCTCTTAACCTGAAGGCAATGCCCACAGGACCAAAAAAGACCCCGGGGAAGCTCAAAGAGCCCAGTCGGGGCAGCGCCGCCACTTCGATGGCACTTGTTGAGGATACTATAATACTGGACGACTTGAGCAAGGAGTCGTGGGAAACTGAACTGGCGGAAAACGAGAGCGACCTGCACTGAGAGGTGCCGGGAGGCAGGTCGTGGATCTATCGGCACCATTGTGGGTGATAATAACTGGAGCCTTATTTTTTGTTCCATTGACTTTGTTAAACCCAAAGCTCAAACGCTTCATGCACGCCTGAGCCCTGATTGACTCCGGGTGCACCCGAGAGATCATCACCCCCAGACTAGTGGACGCCCTTGGATTGTCTCAGTCCCCCCTGCCCCACCCGATCCAATTCGAACAGATGGACGGGTCCGTAATGCGAAGGGAGCCCTGAGTAGAAGAAACTCAGGGCCTGCCAGTGGGGATAGATGAACATTGGAAGGTGGAGGTCTTTGTCATTGCCCCCTCTTCCTCCTTCAATGTGGTGTTAGGAGTCAGCTGGCTAGTCAGGCACCAACCGGACATACAGTAGGGGATGCATACCATAGACTTTTCTGATAAACGGTGTACGCACCACCATTGGCTAGAAAAGTGGGGGCCCAACCCCCCCCTAAAAATGAGAAGATGTGTGTATCCGTGAAGGAGGTGCCCAGAATCCCTAAAGAATACCAGGACTTGTGTAGAGTACTTAGTGAGGGGGAAGCCAACAAGCTGCCCCCCCCAAAGCACCGATTGTGCCATCGAGCTCATCCCGGGCCAAGAGCTACCCAAAGCTAAACTGTATTCAATGGGCTGGGCCAAAAAAAGCAGAGCTGCGGAAATTTATCGATAAAAACTTAAAAGGGGGGCTTCATTAGACCGGCCACAGCACCCCACGCCGCCCCCGTCCTCTTCCGGAAGAAGAAGGACGGAAGCCCTAGACTTTGCACAGACTTTCACAGGATAAACATGATTTCTATGTCAAATGCTTATCCCATCCCCTTGATCAAAGACTTGCTAAGTACGGTGTCGGAGGGGTCCATATTCACTAAACTGGACCTAAGGGACGCCTACTTCAGAGTGAGGATCAAGGAGGGGGACGAATGGAAGACGGCGTTTAATACGCCGATGGGACAGTTTGAATATCTTGTGATGCCGTTTGAATATCTTGTGATGCAGGGGGCCCCGGGAGTATTCATGAACTTAATCAATGAAGTGCTAAAGGAGTAGCTATACAAAGGGGTGGTGGTGTACCTGGATGACTTCATTATCTATTCAAAAGATCTGCCTCCTATGTCCAACTGGTGCGGAAGGTGCTCACTACCCTGTATGAACACAAACTGTATGTGAAACTGTCTAAGTGTGAATTCCACCAAACAGAACTTGACTACCTGGGGTTTCGGGTCTCGGGGAAAGGGCTGGCCATGGACCCAGCTAAAATACAGGCCGTACTAGACTGGGAACCCCCGAGGACACTTAGACAGTTACAATCATTTTTTGGGTTCGCAAATTTTTATAGGGGGTTCATTCAGTGTTGTCTTAAGAACTGGGGCTGTGTACTCGTATGCCCTCTGAACAAGTCTAACAGTGCTGCAGAACAGAGATGGCCAATGACTCTTTTAGAAAATTGTTCACATCTATTAAACAAGTTCTGAGGCCATCATCAACCTTGCTAGGCCCTTAAAGTGAAATCCTTTGTTGATCATGCATAACAAATATGAGAATCCCCAAGGAGCTCACAGAGAGATGCCAGTCCTATAGAATTTTAACTGCATAATTTCTCCTTTTTTTCTTTTTTCTTTGCTTCACATGGATGTGCATAAAAAGCCAAGCATTGAATTACTTTTGAGCAAATCTGAATGTGTTTAGCATTAAATGAAAGAGGGAGAGGCAGGAGGAGGGTGCAGGTCTTTACATTACAGTGAAATTTGTGTTCATCTGCCTCTGAAATTCCACAACAAAACAGTACAGCTGGAGAACACGCAATTGAAATCTGAAAATATTGTGCCTGCGAGACTAATTGTGTGGTTACAAAAGTTAAAAAAAGTCACCATTGTTTATTGAAAACTGTGCTGCATAACTGCTCCATCATAATGTGGGAAGTATTACAAAGCAATGCACACAAACATCTATTTTGGGGGAATGGGTAATTAAGAGTATGTAATGAAGCTCTGTCAATATAATTTCTATTTAAGAGAGCTGCAAGATGCAGTACATATAAAAATGCTACCATTTCGTTCTATCCAGTCTTGGGGTTGGAAGCAGCCAGCTTTTTCATTCAATTTCACCCAAGTCCCCTCCTTACCTTAACCTTTATCCCACATGGCTTTTGTTCCTGGATGCCCTAAAATCCCCCTTTCTTGTGCTCAAAGAGGAACAACCTTTCCTTTTCACTATCTTGTAGTAGTTCTATCTACAAAAGAAAATAAGCCATGTATCTCTCATAACATTTAGTTTTGGACATTGCTTAACTTTAGAAACCAGACACTCAATCTAGTTCTTACTAAGGTGGTAGTCCTGCATCTGGGCTGCAGCACTTCACAGAATACATGGGGTCTAGGTGATTTAATGTTTTCCCATACTTTTTTTTTTAATCCTCCTTTACCTAGAAAACAAAGTTATTGGGGAGAAGGCTAGCCTTCAATATGGAGGGAAATTTGTTTTACAACACGATCTCAGAAAATAGGCTTCCCAACTGGACCTGGTAAAATATGGCTTCACTTGGTCTTGTGCAACTTAACATGCACAGATCAGCCACCCTGAGCCTGCCTTGGCGGGGAGGGCGGGGTATAAATAAAAATTTATTATTATTATTATTATTATTATTATTATTATTATTATTAATTTAAAAGTTGGCAAAACTGAAGACTAGTCCACTTTTGAAATCTTTATCTTGGAAACAATGCACTAATATGCCTTACATTTTTTTTTCTTGAGGGGTCAAATTGAAAATGGATATTTGATTTAGGAATGGTCCAATATGGATTATCAGCTTGGATTTACTAGATAAAACACTAAGGTATGATTTTCATTATATGTGACCTTCATCTTCTTTTGAATTGCTATATGTACCTACAATACCTATGCACTGGGCTTTTTCCGAGGAATCGCTTGTCAATTTCTGAATTCTTGCATATCCTTCTATTGAAATTATACTAAGCAACAAAAGCTGAGGCTCTGCCACCATGGTTCAACATATATTTTTATTCAACAATTATTATTTTACATAAAATCTCTTTTCAGACAGGTAGGCAATAATAGATTCAATAAGGTGACCAGATTCATATCAAAGGATTTTTCCTTTTGCATACCAATACTGCTTCTGGAAATTATGCCCATACAAATGAGAAACAGAAGAGATGCCTTTATTTGCAAATTTATCCCTATCACATTATGATTTGACATCTACTCAGATTGAGGTCACAAGCATTACTCGCAAAAAAGATGAGCATGTTTCAGAAAGTAACAGCACTGACAACCAACAGTATGGGCAACCATTTTTTCCATCTTTTTAAAAAACATCTTCTGAAATAAATCTACACAATATTTGAAGAAAATGGAGAGGTGACATTTTTTAAAGCAAATCTTGCAAGAAACAGACTCTAAATACTTAATATTGTTTCAACATGATCCTTAAAATAGATTCTATATGGTCTTCATTTTCTCTGAGTAATAGTAGTAATTATTTCCCCCAGAATCCCCCACCTGAGAGCCATGTCTCTATAACCTAGTGCAATTAGACATTTTAAGGAATCCATTGTTTAATATCAAATCAGTGTTTCACTACCAAGGCTTCACTATCAAAGCCCATGTTACTTCAGAGTGTGTACAAGGAAGTAGCTTGGCTACCATGATAACTCTGAGGTGGGTTAATCAAGGTGATTCTCTATAACTCCTAATACCTTGGAAATAAGCAGGAGCAGAGCTAAAAGCATCAGAGGCCAACATGAGATGGTAAACCAAGTAAAGCTGGTTGAATCCAGTTGGAAAGGATGAGATCTCTAAGGCAAAGAAAGACCTTGAAACCCCATATAAGTCTCTTGGAATATGAAGCAAGCTAGAGGATTCTATCCAGTTTACCTGATATAGTTGGTGTACCAGTTTCCTCCTGCGTCTCCTGCTCCAACTGGATACTCAGTATCTATTTCTTTGAACTCTCTCTCTGTCTCATATGGCAGGGGTGGCCAAGGGTAGCTCTCCAGATGTTTTTTGCCTACAACTCTCATTAGCCCCAGTCAGCATGGCCAATGGCTGGGGCTGATGGGAGTTGTAGGCAAAAAAATCTGGAGAGCTACCATTGGCCATCCCTGTCATATGGAATATACTTTTACATCATAAGATTCTCTTCAAACTACAAGACTCTGTGCTTCATATGGAATGATTATGTGCTGGCCTCAGATTCAGCAGGAGCTCACAGGAAAACAGCTCCTGAACCTTTCTGAGGGTTCCCCCTCTTCCTTCCCACCTACTTTGTCCATTGAATAGTAGGTCAGCTGCATAACAATCCCTTTATTAGGAGAGTGGGCAGCCAGCCAGCCACAAGGGACTTTGCCACACCCCCAGCAGCCTTCATTAACCCCTGGAGAAGCTCATGCCACCCTTTCTCCACTTCTTATGTGATTTTGGGCAGTGGGTGGCTTGCTGGCCTTTTGACTGGGGGGGGGGGCAGTCAAGGAGAGCCCTAGGTGAACGAAGTCTGCTTGGGCTGGCTGGATCTCCTTTCTTACATCAATTTGCTTTCGGCTGGTGGAGGGTGGGGTGGCATAAACTAATGAGTTAAGCTAATTAGTTCCACCACCTATTTTTCTACAAACCAACCCCTAATTGTGTGTATATGACACTCAGACCCCTTCAAAGAGAATTCAATTTTATTACTGAGCCTTCTCTCACTGATAACATGAGATCATATAATTACATCTTCAAGACAGGCTAAGTATGTTCTATCTTCTTCTCTCCTTTCTTGAAACGTACCAACAATGTATGCTCTTCCTACTCTCATCTTTTAGCTTTGCCCTTTCCAACTTACAGCTGGACAGTCTTACATGCCATCAGTTCTCCTCCTTAACCCTACAAGACAATCTGTTCTATTGGTCCTACCAATCCTTTTCTATGCATTATCTGGTTTCTTTCTGGCAACCTTGAACCTAATCTCTGGTCCTTGGGCTAATTTTTCTCTGATCCAACTGCATGGAAAAACACAATATTTGGGGATCACAACAAACTGGCAAGTTCTTAAAGAAGATCAAATCAGTCAGTCCTAAGGGAAATCAACCCTGACTGTTCCCTGGAAGGTCAGATGCTGAAGCTGAAGCTCAAATACTTTGGCCACCCAATGAGAAGGGAGCACTCACTGGAGAAGATCCTGATGCTGGGAAAGACAGAAGGCAAAAGAAGAAGAGGACGGCAAAAGATGATATGGCTGGGCTGCGTTACTGATGTAACAAACACGAATTTGAGCAGACTTTGGAGGAAGGTGGAAGTCAGGAGGGCCTGGAATGACTTTGTCCATGGGGTCGCAAAGAGTCGGACTCGACTGTATGACTGAACAACAAAGTTTAAGTATAATGTATTTCAATTTCAAAATGAATGGCTTATTGATTTGCCACGAGTAAATTGCAACTGTATTTGTTATTTTGTTGGAGTATCTAGTACTGCTGTGTGTGTTATATGCTGTCAAGTCACTTCTGACTTATAGCAAACCTGTGAATTAATTACCACAAAAACATTCTATAAATTCTTGCAGATTAAAGGCTGTGGCTTCCTTTATTGAGTCAATAATATTAGGTCTTCCTCTTCACTACTGTGTTCAACTTTTCCTAGCATTATTGCCTTTTCTGGTGAGTCTTGTGTTCTCATGATATGACCAAAATCTAGACTTGCTACCATGTTATTTTTGTTTGCTATTCTGTTTTGTTGTTGTTTTATTTTTTTTCTGGCAAGTTGCAGCTGGCTTATAGCAACACTGTAGGGTTTTTAGGGCATGAGATGTTCAGAGGTGGTTTGCTATTGCCTGCCTTTGTGTAGTGGTCTTTGGTGGTCTCCAGTCCAAATACTGACCCAGGCCAACCCTGTTTATCTTCAGAAATCTGTTAACATTGGGCTAGCTTGGGCAATTCTGTACAATTAAGTTATTTTATTGGTTAATTATATTTCTCCTTTCCCTCTTATGATCCTTGAGAAACTTACTCTGCTAAAGACTTAAGCTGTGTATACAACATACTCTAAAGATCTCCTGAAACTCATATCTGATTCCATGTAAGTTGAGGACATTGACATATGTATATCCTGACTCAGGGACCAATTTGGATAACATAAAACTTATAATAATAGTAATGTATTCTCCCACTTTTAACCTGCTGAATTTTAAAGCTGATATGTTACATTTGTGGAAGACTATAGAATATAAATTATTGTTCCATCAAACTGTAGCAAAGTGAGGGTGGGGAGGGTCTTTTTCACATCATGAATAATTTGCACATGTGAAAAAGCTTCTTTGAGCATACCTAACTACAGTGATTTTCTGCACTTTGATGGTCCCCAATCCAAATACTGTGGTGGTCTCCAATCATTTATGGGAAACATGAATTGCCTCTTTTTTGTTGCTAAATAGTAATGGTGGTCAATTCTTCCCATTTGGGGGGCTGTTTGACTTGACAATTTTCTGTCCTCTTGGGTATCTTAATGTTGGAGGAGTCCTGCATTATCCTCCTTTTAGTTCTTTTCCCAAAAATCAATGTTTGACTGTTCCACCAAATTTTAGATGACCATTTGTTTCACAGTTATTTAGTATTTAGTGCTTTCCCAATTGATTTCCATGTCTCCTGATGTGTAAATTGCATCAAATGTTATATAATGAATGACTATATTATTCATTTTTTACAAAAAGGAGAAAATACTGCAAAGAGCTTTTCTTTTTGTACTGTAAACCTATTTCCAAGGGAAAACTGCAAATGAAGCCTGAAGTTCTCCTAATTTATCTCAAATTTACAACCATTGACCAATAATCCTCAATCTTCATCGTAGCAAAAGAAGAATTGAGAATCTAAGGCTGATAGCAGATGGCCGCTTTGGGGTGGCTTGAACCCCCAGAGCTTACAGATGGCTCTTGCAGAAAGGAGCGGGCCGTGGGCACGAGGGGAGCATCTGGAACACTTATGAGTCCCATTCGCGGCTCCCCAGGCACTTTTCAAGTGCTTCTGAGCCTTCCAAACAGCTGGAAGCTGCCTTGGAGGTGCCCCAGTGAAAAGGAACCACTTTTGACGTGGTACCTTTTTGAGGCGGGTGGAGCGACCCAGAGGACGGGGTGAGTACAGGATTGGGATGCCCACCAGATGTTTGCATGTGGAGGGGTTTTTTGGGTCACCTCCTGAGGCATCCCTGGGTCATCCCAAAGTGCTGGTCTGTTAGTGGCCCAGGTATCCTTTTAAAACTTTTTAATTTACATGCTCGTGGACAGTTCTAAGAATTCAAAATGTGTTAAGTGTTGTATCTTTTAGTTGGAGTTGTTTGAACTTTTTCAGCTTCTGTAGCTTTGGGGGAGTGACTGAAGTGGGTTGAGTTTAGGTTGCTAGGCTCCCCCCCCCCCCAGTAGGGTTGCCAGATTGAGGTTGGGAAACTCCTGGAAGTTTGGGAATGGAGCCTGGGGAGATCAGGGACCTCAGTCGGTACAATGCCATAGAATCCTCCAAGCATCCATTTTCAATATCATCAATACAAACTAGCCCACCCTCCTGCCTCAGCCAAACTGTTTCATGGGCAGGGCCACCACCACCCCAACCCTGCTCAATGCCTGGAAGCCACCCACAGTATCTTCCCAGGCCCACCCACCCCTCTCACTGTACAACTCACTGAACAGGAAATGTGTAATGTACTCAGAGACGAGACTGAAGGCAACATGCTTTATTGGATGGTATATCACAGAACTGGGCAACGCGGGCCAGGACCCGCTTTATATACACTTTATCCCAGAACAGCCCACTAACTGGCCAGTCCAATCCTGGCCAGTGGAACTTCCCGCCACAGATCGTGATTGGTGGGGTCCTTTCGCACGTTGCGCGACCAGGGGACTTCCCCTGGTCGCCTCTGCTGCATGGCCACACGGTGCTTTATTTCAGCACAAGACGCTACACTCCTCCCCCCCAGTTTAAGGTACATAGTCCTATAAGTAGGCTGGAGCCCTGCACTCTCGGGTCGATCGTCTCGGGGCCGCTTGTGGCGTCGGAGTGGTCCCCGTGGAGGGGGGTCTCCTCCTGTGGATCCGTCTCTGGAGGTGGACAGGCCGGTTCTGCTTGCAGATCAGGATCGGCCGGTCTCGGGGGATCGTACATTGGTAGGGTCGACCCTGGCGATGCCGCTGTTGGTGTGTCAGTTGTTGGTTCTCCCCCGCTATCCGCTTCTCCCGCCCCGGTCGGTTCCTCAGGCAAGGTGCGACGGCGCATCTGATCGATGTGCCTCCGTAGGATCTGGCCCCCCTCGGTCGCTACCTCGTATGATCGAGACCCCGTCACTCTCAGTACCCTGCCAGCTACCCACTCTGGACCGTTAGCGAAGTTCTTCGCGGACACTGGGTCCCCCAGAAAGAGCCTCCGTGTTGCTTCCCTGATTTCGGGGGAACTGCGGACGTCCGTAGCCTGGTCTGGGTGTAGCCTGTCCAACTGGGTTGTTAGCTTCCTACCCATTAAAAGTTCCCCAGGGTTTGACCCTGTTACTGTGTTGGGGGTGATCCTGTTGTGGAACAGGAAGGCAGCAAGGCAGTGGCCCCAGTCCCCTTGTATGATGCGACCCAGGGCCTCTTTGGTAGTGCGCACCATGCGTTCTGCCTGACCGTTGGTGGCCGGATGGAAGGGGGCAGACCTTATGTGTTGAATGAGGTACCGGCTGATAAACTCCCTGAATTCCCGTGAGGTAAATGCAGTCCTGTTGTTCGTGACCAGGGTATCGGGAATCCCGTGTGTGCAAAAGACCCTCCTCATAGCCTTGACTGCTGCTGCCGTGGAGGTGGATGCAACGGGGATCACCTCTAGCCATTTTGTGTAGGAGGCGACCAGGATGAAGAATATCTGCCCCTGGTACAGCCCGGCGAAATCTAAGTGGAGGCGGGACCATGGCCGCCGGTTGGACTCCCAGCGGTGGCCTGGTGCGCTGGGCGGATCAGGCCTAGACTCCTGACATGGTTGGCACCGTCTCACCCACCCCTCTGTCTCCTCATCCATGCCTGGCCACCCCACTTAGCTGCGGGCCAGTGCTTTCATCCTTACTATCCCTGGGTGGGTTTCGTGTAAGGCATCTAGAACCTGTTTGCGCAACGGGGGGGGGGGGAACCACCACTCTACTTCCCCAGTGTATGCATCCCTTATAAGAGGATAGCTCATCTCTATGAGATGCGAAGGGCCTGAACTCACTGTCCAGCTTGCCCATTGGCCACCCCTTACCCACCCAGTCAAGAACCCGTGCGAGGGTGCGGTCCCTGCTTGTGGCCCGAGCCACCTCCGCTGCGTGGAGGGGTCGCTTGGGCAGGGACTCCAGGAGCATCACCATGTGGGCCGGGGTGGGATCTGGGTCTGTTGAGGGCAGCGGCAGGCGGCTAAGTGCATCCACGTGACCCATGGCTTTGCCCGGGTGGTGTACCAAGGTGTAGGTGTACGAGTTTAAGAATTGGTTCCACCTCAGGACCCACTGCGACACGATTTGTGTGGTCTGCTGGTCAGGGGCGAGGAGGCCGAGGAGTGGCTTATGGTCCGTGGCGATGGTGAAATGTCTACCGTATAGGTAATCGTTGAATTTGTGCAGCCCCGCCACAATAGCCAAAGCCTCCTTATCGATCTGAGCATAGTTGTGCTCAGCCGGGGTTAGAGTTCTAGAGTAATACGCCACCGGAACCTCCCTCCCGTCCAGGAGTTGGTGCCCCAGGACTGCGCCCACCCTGTATGGGGAAGCGTCGCAAGCCAGAATTAGTGGTAGGGCTTTGTCGAAGTAGTGGAGCACCGCGTTCGAGACAAGGAGGTCTTTTACCGCCTGAAACGCAGCGACTTGTCTCTTCCCCTAAACACACAGGGCTTGTTTGTTTAGCAGCCTGTGGAGTGGTTCCGCTATGGCCGCTTTGTGGGGCAAGAACAAATGATAGAAGTTCAACAACCCCAAGAAACTTTGGAGCTTTGCCTTGCACGTGGGGGCAGGGGCTTGTACAATAGCTCTGGTCTTGTCGTCCGTCGGGTGGATCCCTGCTGCATCTATGGCAAACCCCAAGAACTCAACCCGTGGTACCCCCAGCAAGCATTTTTTCTTTTTTGACCTTAAGCCCCGCCGCTTGGAAACGGCGGAGTACTTCTTTCAGGCGGCTGCTGACCTCCTCGGTGTCCAGGGCGGTGATTAAAACGTCATCAAAAAATGGTTGCACTCCGGGGATCCCTTTAAGGAGAGAGTCCATTATGCTCTGAAAGATCCCCGGAGCTACGCTAACCCCAAACTGCAGCCTCCGCACCCTGAAGGCCCCCCAGTGAGTCATGATGGGCTGAGCCTCGGCGGTTTTGGCGCCGACCGGTAATTGCTGGTACGCTTGTGCCAAAATTTTGGACCCTGCTAAGGCCGCCAGTACGTGGCTGACCATTGGAACGGGGTAGGGGTTGTCTTGGAGTGCTTTGTTGATTGTGCACTTGTAACTTGCACAAATCCTCATGTCCCCATTAGGCTTTACCGGTGTGACTATGGGGGTTTCCCAGGCCGCATAGGACACTGGTTCTAAGACTCCCTGGGCTGTGAGGCGGTCCAGCTCCGCCTCGATCTTTGGTTTTAAGGCGAACGGGACCCGCCTCGTCTTGAGCCGGATCGGTCTGACCAGGGGATCGAGCGGCAGGGTGATGGGCGGCCACTTGTAACTCCCCAGGGACCAATCGAAAACGGCAGGGAATTCCCGGCAGACATCCTCAAAGCTACTCACCTGCACTCACTCTACCCCCACTAACTGGATCCCCAGTAGTTGGAACCAGGCCAGCTTGACCACCAGAATGTCCAGAGGACCCCTGAATTTCCCTCTCTTCACCCGTACCCGGGCCCAGCCCACAATGTGTACCGGGTTTTTTTGGAAGTCCCTCAGAACAAAGTCAGCCGGCCTCAGTTGGAGGCGGCAGCGGGGGCACAGTTTCTTTAGGGTTTCCTTCGAAATTATGGAAATGGAGGAACCCGAGTCCACTTCCATGAGGCATGGGTTGCCCTCGACGAGGACCGTAAATTTGACCTTGTTGGGGGCAGAGAGGGGCAAGTTCAATACCTGCAGGCTGGTTGAAGCTGTCGTGCGAGCCTCGGTGGAGTCGTGATGCGCTGTCGGTCGCCGACGGCTGTTCTTGGCCCCGCAAGCCCGAGCAATGTGGCCTACCTTCCCACAACTGCGGCAGTCCATGTTGCGGTATGGACAGTCCCTCCTCTCGTGGGGGTCACCGCAGCTGGCGCACTTGATGGTGGAGGGTCTCTCCATCGCTCATTGCCTCGTGGGGGCTCTTGGGTCTGTTCCTTGTGGCCGCCGGAGCTGGAAAGCCTCTTCATCCTCCTGGTCACCCGGCGCCATTTCTTCATTGTGGACTGCCTCGCCACGTGGGTGGCTGTATGCTTTTGTGGCCCTCTCGAAGGCCGTCGCCTCGTTGAAGGCTTGTTGGAGGGTGAGCTCTTCCTTGGCGAAAAGCTTCTGTTGCAGCCTTTCGTCTCGGAGGCCCCAGACGAATCGGTCCCTCAGGGCCTTCTCCCTCTTGTCGAAACTGCAGTTCCCTGCGATCTGGCGGAGAGCGGCCAGGTAGACTGCAGCCGTTTCCCCGGGCTTCTGATCCCTCTTGTGAAAAAGGAATCTGCGGGCTACGATGGACGGTTGGGGCGAGAAGTGCCCTGTGAGGAGTCTGATGACCTCTCTGTATGTCCTCTCGGTGAGCTTCACTGGGGCAGAGACCACGTGCGATCTCGAAGGTTGCCTCTCCGCAGATGCTCAACAGGACGTCCCTCATTCGGTTGTCATCCGTGATCATGTTGGCCCGCAGGTAGCACTCGACCCATTCAGTGTAGGTCTCCCACCGTTCAGGGTGGTCGGGGTTGAATTCGGCAAGATGGCCCGTCGTTACGCTAGAGTTCGCCATTGTGGCGGAGGGCGTTTCTGTTTCTTGCGGTCCTGAGCCTTCCTCGTCTCCAGCCAGGTCAGCTGCTTTCCACTTGGGGAAACCTTCCTAGCTAGATCCCACCTTCGTCGCCAGTGTAATGTACTCAGAGACGAGACGTGCTGAAGGCAACATGCTTTATTGGATGGTACATCACAGAACTGGGCAACGCGGGCCGGGACCCGCTTTATATACACTTTATCCCGGAACAGCCCACTAACTGGCCAGTCCAATCCTGGCTAGTCGAACTTCCCGCCACAGATCGTAATTGGCTGGGTCCTTTTGCACGCTGCGCTGGGTGACCAGGGGACTTCCCCTGGTCACCTCTGCTGCATGGCCGCACGGTGCTTTATTTCAGCACAAGACACTACAAAATGTAATAAATGAGCAGGACCAATCCTCTCATCCTGCCTGGGGGCCACCTGCATGATTGTGGGTAGATAAGTGTCTATGAGCCCACACTCATGCTACAGTCTGGACTAACCAATTGGCAAAGTGATTGCTGGGCAGCGTCAACCCTCCTGCCCTGTCCTGTGCCCAAGAGCCACCCACACAGTTGTGAGTGGTTAAGTGCCCTTGGGCTCACCCTCCCTCTGCAGCCCAACCAGCTGACCAACTGGTAACATGATAACTGGGGAGGGACAACAAACAAATGTCACCCCATGGATGATCAGTGGGGCTTTGGAACGTGAGAGCTGCCAGGCAATGTTACCCTAGTAAGTCTCTGGACACACAGATGTACCCCAAGGACAATGGGTCCATGGTAGGGCTTTGAAAAGCAAGAACTGGCAGGCAAGGTTACTCCAGGAAGTCTCTGAGCACACAGATGCCAGCCCAAGGAGAAACAGGTAGGGGATTTGAAATGGAGAGCTGAGACTGTAGTGAAGCCACCCTAAATAACTCTGGACACACAGATGACCCACGAAGAGGAAGCAGGTGGGGGGGAGGGTTTGAAATGGAGAGCTGGGATTAAAGAGATTAGGAGAGTCACCCCAGTATCTCTGGAACAAGTCTTCCAAAGTAGGCTATGTGCAGGGAGGCAGGCTAACAAACATGGATCACCCACAAAGGAGAAGCAGTAAAGTCAGACGGCAGCAAAGACAAATGAAATCACCCCCTAAAACAAAAAGCAATACAGTGTGTGGGGAGGGATAAAATGGCAGAAAATAAATTGAAGAAACCCTCCCCTCAACCCCCCGCCCCCCGGTTATTCTTTATCGCCTTTCTTATTTAATCTACAGATCAGGGGTGTCGAACTCATTTGTTATGAGGGCTGGATCTGACATAAATGAGACCTTGTTGGGTTGGGCTGAGCCATGTGTGTACCTATTTAAGATTAGGTAGCAGAGATGTAAACTTTATGAAGAACACAGGCAAACATAAATATATATCAGGGGTGGCCAACAGTAGCTCTCCAGATGTTTTTTTGCCTACAACTCCCATCAGCCCCAGCCATTGGCCATGCTGGCTGGGGCTGATGGGAGTTGTAGGCAAAAAACATCTGGAGAGTTACCATTGGCCATCCCCGATATATATTTTAAAAAACTTAAAACATGCTTTAAAACATTTGCACTCATTGGTCTTAAAGATGCTTTCTTTGTATTTCTCCTATGGGATTCAGGGAATTGGGCAAAGGAATATCTGGCTCTTTCCTTCCCTCCCCAGGAGACGGGGGAGGGGAAGCCTCAGCCAATAGAAGGAAGAAAGGCTTGGCTCAGTAGCTCTGCTGTGCAGCTGAGCAAGCCTTGCTTCTTTCTGCTAGATGCATTTAGATTCAGGATTAAGATTCTTTTAAACTATAGATATAAGCTTTAACTATAAGATATAAGTTAGTCTAGGAGAAGATCTCTTTCAAAGTAAATGGAAGAGACTGGTTGATAAGAGACAGGAATAATTGGTCTTTACTCCAGCTTTACTATTCTCAGCGGAAAGCAAGAAAACTTCATTCCAAAGGGTGAAAAATCAGCTATTGATGCTAAATTTCAGAAACAGAAATCCATGAGCAAGAAGGGTATGTTTCCTTGCCTACAGTGAACTTGAACATCTAGCTACCTTAGCAGCATATTTAAAGTCCATAACAGTTCCCTGATGTTGAGAATTTTTTTTTGCTGCTGGATTGAATGCTGTATTTACCCCAGAAATGAAAGGCTGCTTTTCAAGAGTTCCCTTTTCAGAAACACTGGTGCTTCTGCAATATGAGGAAGATAGGTACCTACTTGACTCATCTAGTTATTGAATGTCTCAAATTCAGTGAGAGGAGAGAGAGAGAGAGATGGATTACCTTTATACTTGAGAAGAATGAGCTCACAAGTATTAATTAGAGCCTTTCTTTTCTTTTACAAGATAAGGACCCTTGTATCACCAGGTCACTAGTATCCTACCTTTTAGCAACCTGTTTTAAAATTAAAAAAAAACTTTTGTGACTGGAGTGAATTCCCCTCCCTTTTCTGCATAATTAGGCTTAAGGCTGTGGCCTAAAGAGCTGTATCATTAGAGGAAGGGAAAAGGGGTGAAAGCTGCTTAATGAGAGCCAGTTTGGTGTAGTGGTTAAGTGTGCGGACTCTTATCTGGGAGAACCGGGTTTGATTCCCCACTCTCCACTTGCACCTGCTAGCATGGCCTTGGGTCAGCCATAGCTCTGTCAGAGGTTGTCCTTGAAAGGCCAGCTGCTGTGAGAGCCCTCTCCAGCCCCACCCACCTCACAGGGTGTCTGTTGTGGGGGAGGAAGGTAAAGGAGATTGTGAGCCGCTCTGAGACTCTTCGGAGTGGAGGGCGGGATATAAATCCAATATCATCTTCTTCTTCTTCTTAATCCCTCAAGCCCCATACAACAATATATTGAAGCCTATATTGATAAACTGATGACTGTGTTCTCTGTCTGAGTTCACCTGAAAGTTGAATATGTCCAGCAGTTGCAATGTTGATCCCTCAGCTTTAAAAAATCCACTCAGACCACCAAAGTTCAAATTTAACTACAATGATCAGGCAAAATTCTTTATGTGAATTTTTAAAACAAGTTGTTTTAAAGATAAAACATGGTCTCTTCATGTATGTTAATTTTAAAAGCTCAGTATATAGTTCATGAAGTTAAATGTCTTTTTTAAAACTAAAATTTGTATCCTTTTGCTTAGTATAATAAGTAAGATTACAGCAGGAGCTATAAGAAAGAAAGAAGAACCCGTATTTCTATTTCTCTGTTTTTCCATGAATAATGAGGTCTAAGTAGGCAAGGAAAATTTGTTCACATAATATGCAGTTAATTGGGGGAGAATGAATGGACCGCTGTAAATGACATTATTTCATCTGGAAAATCTTCACACATTTCACAAAGTCAATTTTAAAGTGGCTATAATTGCTGCCCTTTATTGGTGTCATGTAGGGTCCTTAGCTCGAATTATTTAACAAGTAGCATCCTAGATGAGATGACCATCAATTATTACAAAATTAACATTTGAACATAAAATGCTTAGCAAATCTTGTTGTACCAAAGACGAAGATGAAGATCACTTTTAGGGATGGATATAGGTCAGTAGGGACTGGAGAGTTATAGGATGAAAGAAATGTTCTAAACTCTAAACCTAATAATAAAGAAAAATCAGGCATGTTGTATAAAAAACATTTTAATGGTTATTTAAGGCACAGGTACAATTATGTATACACATTTGCTTTTTAAAGCTAGCTAAACACAGATTCATAAACTCACTGAGTGCATTCTCTACAAGTGTGACCATTGATTCATCTGATGAAGGGAGTTTGGATTCTTGAAAGTTTATACCCTGGAAATCTCATTCATTTCTAAGGTTCTACTGGACTAAGATTTGCTCTTCTACTACAGACCAATGTAATTAGCTACCTGAAGCCATTGATTTTAGGAAAGATATTTGTTCTTTCCATTTATTAACAAACATGGCATTGATTATTAATTTAGTTCCTGGGATATCCTTACAATGTCTGCATGGCAGGGGGATATGCAGAAGCATGTGGTGGTGGTGGTGGTGGTGGTGGAAAGTGCCTTCAAGTGAAAGCAACATTGTCTGTGGCTACATGGTCACAGATGCTGGCTCCAACATGCTGGCAGTAGTGTAGACTATGCATTACAGGGGCATTATCTGCCTGGTGCACATGCTTCACCTGTTGGTGCAGGATGCTCTGGGGATGGGGAGCACCATCAAGGCCACCAGGAGTGTAATCCTTGAGATGCAGTCCTTGCTTGTAACCTGCTGGTGCTTGGCCACCCACTTCTTGTGCAGTCTCAAGTCTGCCTATCTGCTGTGCAAGAGGCAGGGGGAAGGAGATGAGCATGAGCACTGGCTCAGGAAGGGTGGGCACCCAGTAGCTAAGCTCTTTTGCTTAGCATAAGCATAGGGACAGGGTGCCTCAGAGCTCTGAGTCCACCTAAAACCCAAACCCCACCAAGGGAGAAGTTTTTACTATCAGTAAGAAATGAATGTGCTCTTCTTTTAACAAAGAAGCAATGAAGATCCTGGGAATGTAGGGGGAGGTATTTGTGAGTTTCCTGCATTGTTCAGGGTGTTGAACTAGATGACCCTGGAGATCCCTTCCAGCTCTATGATTCTAAGTTCCCTGCTTCTCTGTCTAACTGACAACATCCAAGAGATGAGAGAGTATGGAGCTAAGATGAGGGTATATATAGCATTCTGATACCAGAGAGCACAATGGGAACTCCGTTATTGGCAGCCAGCAGTGCCTGATAAGTTTTGGAAGGCCCCTACTGGTGCTTCAAAGGCTGGAGAATTCTGCCCCCCTATGTTGCTTTGAAGTTTGTAAACATTTTGATTGAGTTGAGACAGTCTATCTGGAAATATATCCATGCCCAAACCACCACAAAGTTTAATAATGGTTGAACTGCCATAAACTGGCCGAAATTCATCATGAGTTTTTGAACCGGTTCATGATTGTCCCTAGAAATAAGGTTCCTTGTACAACCCTTGGTTTCATCAGGGTTTTATACTGCTGAAGCTGATTTCATGCCATTCAAGAGATTTGAGGAGAGTCCACTTTTGCCCATGAAGCACAGCTCTTAATATGTTGGCATTAAATGGCCACTTATATTAGGTGATTCCTCATGCCCAGGTTCTAGCAAGCGGTAGACAGTTTTAGTATATTGCAGGGAGCAAGCTGCAATAAAATTTTGTTTGGTCTTTTTTGAAAGATTGTGATCAAAGCAAGTGTGATGAATTCAAGCAGTTAGCCTGGTAACTGGGAACAGTTTGCACTGATTGGCTGAACAGCAGCCATGGTTACAAAATGTATCAGTTTTGAGAATGCTTGTAGAGTGAGGGAAAAAATGCCCCACAGAGTTAGTTTTGCTGGAGTACTGAATCAGTTTGGAGCTGGGAGTTAGCTCTGGTGTTAGTTCAGTCTGGAGACTGGGGAAGATAGTTGTGAAAAGTGACTGAGAAGGAACGGAGACAGCTTGTGGGCTGAGTTCCTTGGGAGGCAGAACTGGATTTGGAGTTCTGTTTGAGAAGAGTGAGAAAGTTGTTGTGAAGAAACTCTCTGACTGGAAGCTGAGGAGTCCTGTCAGCTCATCAGGGCAGACTGCTGGTACAAATAAGAACACCAACACACACAGAAACTGAGACTAGATTCTTGTGGCTAAGAAGAAATCCCAGGACACAGACAGGAAAACTAGCTGGATGGGGCTGAGACAGGATTGAGGGGCTTGGTAATAGCACTCAAAAGGTGTGAGTCCTGTATGCTAGTGAAAAGAGTGTCTGTGAGAGGATATATTTTACACAAGTCAGAAGTCCTTAGTGTGAATGGCAAACAGTGTGTGACCCTTTTTTATTTTGGGGATTGGGAAGCCCAAGCTGAGGGGAATAATCAATCTTTGCATATGGAGTGTTCTTAAAGTGCTTACTAAAATCATGGCATCCAGCCCCATCACACCTTGGCAAATAGAAGGGGAAGACATGGAAGTAGTGACAGACTTCACATTTCTGGAATCCAAGATCACTGCGGAAGGTGACTGTAGCCATGAAATTAAAAGACATTTGCTCCTTGGGAGGACAGCTATGATGAACCTAGGCAGTATAATAAAAAGTAGAGACATCACCCTGCCAACAAAAGTCTGTATAGTCAAAGCGATGGTATTCCCAGTAGTAATGTATGGCTGTGAGAGCTGGACCATAAGGAAGGCTGAGCGCAGAAGAATAGATGCTTTTGAGCTGTGGTGCTGGAGAAGAATCTTGAGAGTCCCTTGGACTGCAAAAAGATCAAATCAGTCAGTCCTAAGGGAAATCAACCCTGACTGTTCCCTGGAAGGTCAGATGCTGAAGCTGAAGCTCAAATACTTTGGCCACCCAATGAGAAGGGAGCACTCACTGGAGAAGACCCTGCTGCTGGGAAAGACAGAAGGCAAAAGAAGAAGGGGACAGCAAAAGATGAGATGGCTAGATAGCATTACTGACATAACTAGCATGAATTTGAGCAGACTTCAGAGGATGGTAGAAGACAGGAGGGTCTGGCGTGACTTTTTCCATGGGGTCGCAAAGAGTCGGACCCAACTGTGTGACTGAACTACAACAAATAGTGCTTAGGAGGTACTGCCTTCCTGTTCAAAGTTATTATAGATTTTTAAAGTCTGTCTTCTTGTTAGTTTTTATATTTCTTAAACCTGCCAGTATTTTTTTATATTGATTCAGCCTGCCAACATCTCTGGTGTTTAGAGATTGTCTATTTAGTTAACCGTCTGCCTGATTTGTTTATAATCAAACCAATTAATATTAATTTACTCCCTCCCTTGCCTTTTGTAGTCCAATAAACATCTTTTGGGTTTAAATTTGAAATTGTTTGGTGCCTAGTTTATTTCTGACAGGATTTCAGTGTGTGTTTGAGGTACTGGGTGGAGGTGACAGGAAAAATGTATAGTGGTCACCCACCCAAGCTGACCCTGACTGGTTCCTCACAGCATGTTTGGAAAGGTGTGTATTTTTGCAGTTGCTGCCCATATTGTTTTCCATCACCAGCCCCCACCTCCCTGCCATTTTTTTCCTGGTTTCAGAAGGGTTTTTTGGTCCTTAAAAACAAACAGCCATTTACATAACATTGTAGCAACATGACAATTCCCATATTTCAAAAAAGCCCCCAAATCCTCCTGGTGATGGTGGTGGGGAATGACAGCTGTGGTGTGGCTGAGACAAGGAAAGTGCTGAATCACAGTATCATATAGTTGGTCATCTAGTCCAACACCCTGCACAGTGCAGAACTTCACAAATACCCCCTCTCCACACATACATCCCTGTGCTCCTTTGTCCATGGCCAGAAGATGGCAATAACCTCCAGGATCCCTTGCCAAACTGCCCTGGAAAAAAATTGCCGACTGACCCCAAAGTGAGAAAGCTACCATGTGGATGCTCCATTGCAATGGCAATGAAAAGTACACACTGGCAGGCAGAAGCAGCCTCTTGCTTTATTTCTTTAGCTTTTTGCTTCCTTTTTTGAGAGGAGCATGTTACAGTGTGTGGAGTCTTTGAATATTTGGTTCCTTTTAGTAGACTTTCTAGTATTGGATATTATTCCTGAATGCTTGACTTATCTGATTCTCCATTTATTATCTTTGTATTATTCAGCTCAACAAATATTATTTGCTAGGGACAGGAATGAACTGGAAACTATGGTTCAGGTGACAAACCAAACCAGAGCATGCCACAAACTGGTTCATGAACCCAAACCTCAAAACAAGCCTGGTTCATGAACAGAGCCGTTCAGGACATGTGGGTGACCCCTCATGGGGTCCTAGAGGCTCCAAAATCACAGGGCATCTCCAGCTGACTCTTCTCTACCTGCCCACCAAATTTGGTGAAGATTGGACTTGAGGGGTCTGAGTTACAGAACCTCAAACAAGGCACCCCAGGAAAGTACTTTTTGGGAGATGTCAGGTGTGGATTTGGGAGTGTATAGAACAGACCCTGAGTGAACTACAGAAATCCAAATTGTGCGGAGACTTCCTGGAATGCCTCCCCACTTGGCCTACAAGTTATGTGCACATTGGACTTGGGGGGGGGGTCAGAATTATAGACCTCCTGCATCATTTAAAGGGCCCACCAAGAAGTTGAATGGCAGGCCCCTTAAATGGCATAGGAGGCCAGTGGCTGCTTCTGCTGCCCCTCCTGTGTGTGATTTGAATTGCATGGAAGAGAGAGAGGGATGTGGTGACTCAAGTGGCTGCTCTGCCTGCCACCCTTCTACCCGTGACTCAAATCACACCGCGGGAGAGGTGGTAGAAGCAACTGCCGGTGTCCTGTGCCATTTTAAGGCCCCACTGACCAGCTGATCAGCAGGTTCTTTAAATCATGTGGGAGGCCAGCAGCTGCTTCTGCCATCCCTCTCATGCATGATATGAGTGGCAGGGAAGAGAGGGCATTGGCAAGAGTCACAGGGAAGGGAATGTTGCGCAGGGCACTGGTGGGTGCAATAGCAGGTTGGGGGCCCTGAAGGGAAGGCAAGACAAGATCATGTGCGGCAGCCTTGGGACGGCCATGAGAGAAGCTGGGAGAGGGGTGGGAAGGGAAGGCCCTGCAGCAGCTGGGGGGGGTGGTGGAAGGCCCTGGGGTAAGCCACCAGCCTGGAAGGATCCTTCCTCCTCAGGCAGTGGTGGGAGGGAAGGCTACAGGGGTGGGGCCATTGAGTTCCCCCAAAAAAATTAAAGGCCCCCTGATTTTCCAAATCCTGGCAATGAAGTTTGTATGTGCCCAAATCCATTGAACTAAACAGCCATTTGTTTGATAGGTATCTTCCCTATTTTTTTTTAAATTTCAAATGATTTTATTAATGAAAATTCTGAAAATGAACATATCATAGATAAATATAAAAGTTACATACATTAATAAAAATAACCAATACAATAACACACATTAAACATAGAAAATAAAGGAGAAAAACCAATAGTAGGCTTACATAGTTAAATATATTAAAGTAAATTATAGCCACAAAAAATCTTTATATAATTTAGATTTGTAAGAATTAATATAAAATGGATCACTATCAATTTTTTCTAAGATAGGGAACCAGGTCGCTATGTACTTGGAATAAGCCTGGTAGGGGTCGATAGTGTCTAATGTCACCTGGATTTTGTCCATTGCTATATGGCCCCAAATTTTCAGGAGCCAGGTATCAAGGGACAAGTTGTTAGCGTTTTTCCAAGATTGGGCTACCGTTGTTTTTGCAGCTGTTAAAAGTTTGGCAATTAGAGATCTTTTCGAAGGTGACAATTTAGAACCGGGCCAATGATTAAGAAGTATCACAGTGGGGTCTTCAGGAATTATGGTATCCAATAAAGTTGAAAGGTGAGAGCAGATTGCAGTCCAAAAGGGTCTTATTTTGGGGCAATCCCACCAGCAATGAATGTAGGAGGCTTTGAGACCACAGTCTCTCCAACAATCAGGGGAGTTCGAGGTGACCATATGTGAAAGTTGGGTAGGAGTAAGGTACCAACGGGCCATAAGTTTGAAGTTCTGTTGTGAAATATTTATTATGTTGGAGTGTAGAATTTCGCTAGCCCAGATAGAGTCCCATTGGTCTGGAGAAAGTATGGTCCCGCAGTCCCTATGCCAAAGGGCCGTGTAAGAGGGAAGTGAGGATTCCAATTTGGTAAGAAGGATACGATATATTCGTGAAATAAGCCCCTTTGACTGCACGTTATCTTGCAAATGGAGAATCAAATGTTCAAAATCTGTCGTTGGGCGGGAAAGTGACGATTTTAGTTGGGTGTCTTGGAGAAGATGTCTAATTTGAGTCAGTTTTCTAGATTGTTTCTTGCAACTATTCATGTGGCTGTTTCCAGATCTAAAACTCTCTCTTATTTCCAGGACCTTTGGCAGGGGGGTTTATTGATTTAAATGTACATGTTTTATTTTTGTGTTGTACATTGTCCAGAGCCTGGCACTGGTTGGGATGGGGTGATTTATTAAGACAACAACAACAACAACAATGAGGAGGAGGAGGAGGAGGAGAAGGGGGGAGGTTTATCACAGGGTCCCATCCAACCACTTGCCACCTGGATCCGTGCCCTTTGTGGCTTATTAAAGCTGGCCATGAAGGGCTACATGACACCCTGAGGGATACTGTCAACAAATCCCTTTTGAAGGGCCTCTTTCCTAGTAGGCTCAAGGAGGTGGTGGTTCACCCTCTCCTGAAGAAACCAGCTTTGGACCTGACTGATCTTTCTAACTATTGGTCAGTGTCCAACTTGCCCTTTTTGGGCAAGATTATTGAGAAGGCTGTGGTGAGTCAACTGCAGAGCTTCCTGGATGACGCTTTCTGTATTAGATCCTTTCCAGTCTGACTTCTGCCTGGGTCATGGCACAGAAATGGACTTAGTTGTTCTCACTGATGACCTCCGGTGACACCCGGATCAGGGCGGTTCAGCATTGCTGATGCTATTAGATCTTTCAGCTGCTTTTGATACAGTTGATCATCGGCTGCTAATTCATTGTCTCGCCAATGTGGGGATTATGGGGATAGCTTTACAATTGCTGGTCTCCTTTCTCCAAGGTTGGACTCAGAGGATGGCACTTGGTGGAGAGATCTCCCAGAGACACCCACTTAATTGTGGGGTGCCACAGGGAGCAGTACTCTCCCCTACATTATTTAACATCTATATGCACCCCTTTGCCCAGGTTGCCTAGGTATGGGCTTGGGTGTCACCAATATGCAGATGACACCCAACTCTTTCTGATGTAGGCCTAATGATGTGCCAATAGATCTTGACCCAGCATTGCGGGCTGTGGCTGGTTGGATTAGACAGTGAAGTGGAGTCTGACTGAAGGCTTCCCAGTATGACATTTCAGTCATACTGTGGACTTACCAGAGATCTCCTGCCACCCATGTGCCATTTCCTACTGCTGCTTGGCAGGGCAGTGGGAGAAAAATGAAGGAAGGTAGTTGTCATGCCAATAGCGTGAAGCAACTTATAGAAAGAACCCGAAAGTGAGATCACTGTGCTGTATGACACTCTAGGATTCTAATGCATCACATTGATGTGGTGACATCACTTCCACATTTCCACTGGATCCCTGCCTTCTCCTGCTCCCACCAGTTGCTAACCAATGGCTGACAATCGTAGCATGAGGAAAGGGAAGAGGAGGCAAGGTGTATGCGAGAAACACAACTAATAAATCAAGTTCATGTCCATCAGAAGCAGAAGTCTGTGGTGTTGTCTGAATGTGGTCATTCTTTAAATGGCATCTGTCCTGTCACAAGTTAAGATTTGTGTAAAGTGGTGAGATGAAGCAAGTCTCTAGGTGGAGTTCTGCTTTTGCTGCTCTCAGTTGGGACATTCCTCTTTTAACCTATTCTCCCCCCCCCCCACACACACATTTCAATAGAACTTAGAGATTTCTGATGGTGATTAAATGAGTGAAAGTATGTTCAGGTCCTCATTACTCTTCTTAGACATTGGCGGGGGGGGTAGGGGGAGAAAGAATCCTGCTATATTTAGATTAAAATGCTGATGGCCAATCCCCGTGTGTTATTCAACCAACATAAGCTATTCACAAGACTAGATAGCATTTTGGAATGATAAAATCATTCTTGAAATATTTTGGAGCTCCTGGCAACTATAGGGGATATAACAGAACCTTAGAATTTCTCTCTCTCTCCCTCTCTCTCTCTTTGTGTGTGTGTGTAATGGCTTATGTGAACAGTATATAATAAGCGCTGTACCACTGAGAGTTAGAGTGATAAATCAGAGTGCATAGTGAGAAGTTAGAGTAGCATGATCTCATGCTGCCTCAGAGGCAGTTGGGGAGATATGATAGATATTTGACCTTTCAAATATAAGAGAAGGAGAATATATTTCTCTGTTTATTGGTACTAGCCTTTATGATTAAAGTTATATATGTAAGCTGTTTTATGCTGTGCTTTGAGGACTCAGTTTAAGGCTATTACTGAAGCACTTCTTAAAAATACTGCTTAACTCATATAATGCAATCATAGTCTGATTCAAATATCTATCTGTCTGTCTGCCTGTCTATCTAGCTCTTGGATGAGGCTCTGCAAATGCAATATCAGAAAGCAATTAACTTGGCCTGGCCACTGTTTCCATAAGAAGGTTGGGAGGTTTGTCCCTTTCCACATGGAAAGAAATATCCCTTTATATTTTTCTATGATAGTGCATATCGTGGTTTCTGGTGCTTCAAAAGGATTGGTTTGATCCAGCAAATTGAAGGAATGCATCATTTGTGTTTCTTTTTTCTTTAAGTGCTGAGCACTAACAGTCCTTCTGGTTCAAAATGCCTTGCTATTCAGCCCAAGCTTCAATATTACTAGAATAGGGGATCTCCTAATATTTTTGGAAGGGAATATTATCTCTTAGGAGACCATGGCTCGCAAGAGGTGGTAACAGGGAAACTTTACACAAATTGTATACCAGGATTTTTCCTGAGAGAACTCTCAGAATTAACCAGACTGTTCCTTAACCAAGCTGTTTTAGTAATAGAAAATAATAAAATAATGCACACATACAGAGAATAATGGACACAGACAAACACAT
The DNA here is from genome assembly GCF_032191835.1 of Heteronotia binoei. Taxonomy (NCBI): domain Eukaryota; kingdom Metazoa; phylum Chordata; class Lepidosauria; order Squamata; family Gekkonidae; genus Heteronotia; species Heteronotia binoei. Next base: position 152,608 of record NW_026800146.1, read on the forward strand.
AAGCTTAACAGAAAATACAGGGGCAAGTGGCAGGGATTTGGGGAAAATATAGCTACCATTCAGAGGTCCAGGAGTCCATAAAGCAGAGGATATGAATATGGAAAGGGGCCCAAACAGAATTTGGGGGTGCAAGTCTCTAGCAAGATTAGACAAGACGGTAACTAGAAAACAGCCCACAGGAAAAAAAAAACCTCACAGAAAAAACCCACAGTCATAAATGCTCACAGGAAAAAAAGCCCACATAGAAATAAGCCCACAAGGAAAAATACCATGTAAAGCACCATAGATATTTATAATTGTGGATAACCATTCACCTCCATTTATGAGAATGAACAAGTATTACCAGGCCTCATTTTGGGCAGGAGTTCGCAGGAACAGATCTCTGGAACCTCTAAATTTTTATTGTGCTCTTTTTTACTCCCCCCCCCTGCCAAAAAACCCCCCTGCTTCTGGGCTCCATTTTTGAACCCACTGTGAGAATTTTGCTGAAGATTTGACAAACTTTCTAATATTTCTCCCCACAACAAATAGGAAAATAACCAAAATATATAAAGCAGACAGATGGAAATTTTCATCATGCCACTGTGGCCACATAGGAGAAAGTAATTTTAAAAGTATGATAGGAGTAAGGTTTTATTATGACAATTATAACTCACGAAGCATTTTAAGGTAGATGCTGAGTTGATATATAGTTTAGTTCACCTTCTGGTGATGTCAGGGGTGTGTGGCATATGCAAATGAGTTATGCAAATATGCTAATGAACTCTGAAACCTCTTTTTCTATGAAATGACCCCTGGGTATTACCTATATTTTATGTTGTTATTTTAGGATTAAAATATTTCATATTCACATGCAACAATTTGTGTTGTGATTTTATTAAGTATAATTAAATAATAATTTTGCTATGCTATTAGTATATTTGATAGACTGCAGAGGGACCTGGCTTGGCAGAAACTAACACTAGCTAATGCACAGGCAGGTCGCCTGGAGGTGAAAAAGAAGAAATATGAGGCACTACATGACATGGTTGCCACTTCTATGCAACAATATGTGCTGGTGAGAGATAAAAACTTAATTACTTAAGGAGACTGGCTAATTTGCAATGAAGAATTATATCTGAGTTATTATTGTTGTTGTTACTGTTGTTCTTAAATAATTGTTGCTTTTATTATTAGGGTTAGGTGGTCTTTTGTTATGCTCACTGGGTGTACCACAATGTCTTTGTTAAAATACAAGTAAAGGGAAATTGAGCAAGGACTTATTTTAATGTTATCTTATGCTTTTGTTATCTTATCGTTTTAATTTCTAATACCAAAATAAGTAAATAATATTAATTTTTAGCCATATATTTGATCAAAAGCTGTGAGTGCTAGACAGTACTTTAGAAATTACTTCATACCAATATTAAAATGATTGACAAATTGTGAATTAATAAATTTAAAGTATTTCATTTTATTTTAGGATATTTCCATATAGAGTTTTATTTCTGTTACTATTTTTTTTTCTTAATAAAGTTCATTGATAACAAACTGGTCACTTTTATTTCCTGTATTTCCCCTTCTAAACCTTTGCACTCAAGAGCATTAAAGCCCTCCTCATACAGGCCAATTTTGTGTAGTAATGAACTCATATACTAATAACATAGCAAAATTATTATATAATTATACCTGTTAAAATCACAACACAAATCGTTGCATGCGAATATGACATATTGTAATCTTAAATAACAATATAAAATATAGGTAATACCTGTTCGTTCTCATAAATGGAGATGAATGGTTATCCACAATTATAAATATCTATGGTGCTTTTAATGGAATTTTTCATGTGGGCTTATTTCTGTGTGGACATTTTTCCATGTGGACTTTTTCCTGTGAGCATTTATGACCATGTTTTTTTTTTCTATGAACATTTTTCCTGTGGGCTTTTTTCATGGAGAGATTTCTTTTCATTGGGGAGATTGTAGATGAGCCAGTCCTAACATCCAATTTGGAAGCAAGCCTAGAGGCACAACTATTACTTAGGAACATACTTGAAATAGTCCCTGTGCATTATTTCAGTGAATGGACATACATCAACACTTCAGAACACAACACTTGGTTGGGCAAAAAACTGTCAACAATCTTTATTATGCAAGACAGTTTGCATTACTAATTACTTAAAATGGAAAACACTGTTGTATGTATGTGTGTGTGTATGTGTATTCACACACACACACAAATATACTAAAACAACAATCAAACTAGTTAAACAAGAGCAATACAATATCAAGATGGTGGGCAGAAAGTTTTCCCATAAACTCCTGGGTAGAGGGGATATAGAAGGGTAAGGAGGGAGGTGGGGGAATATGATAGTGCCAAACCATTGCTGTCCTCAATCAAATGCCTGGTGGAACATCTCTGCCTTGCAAACCCTACAGAAAGGTAGCAGCTCTCATGGGATACAGATGTTCTCTGGCAAATTATTCCACCAGGTGGGGGCCAGGGCCAAAAAAGCCCTAGCCCTAGTTGAGGACAGCTGGACCTCTCTTGGGCAGGGGGGTCACCAAAAGGTTCTTACTCTTCAAGCATAACACTCTTCCAGGGGCATAGTGGAAGAGGCAGTCCCAGAGATATGTGGGTCCCTCACTGCTAAGGACCTTAAAAGTTAAAACCAAAACTTTGAAACTGATCCAGTGCTCCCTTGGAAGCCAGTGCAGCTCACACAGCACAGGTTGAATATGTGCAATCTGAGGGGTCCCCATAAATATCCACACAGCCACATTCTTGATCACTTGGAGCTTCCAGGTCAAGTGCAAAGGTAGGCCAATGCAGAGCAAATTACAGTAATCTATCCTGGAAGTGACTGTTGCATGGATTATGGTGGCTAGGTCAGGGTAAAACAGGTAGGGATCCTGTAGCCTAATCTGGCACAGTTGAAAAAATGCCAATTTGGCAACTTTCATGATCTGGGCCTCCATAGACAAGCTGATATCCAGGATCACATCCAGGCTCTTGACAGTACAAGTTGGTGAAAGGGCCACATCATCAAGAACCAGGGATTGGGAGCCCAACCCCAGCTCCTCCCCCACCCAGACAGGGAACTTCTGTCTTACCTGGATGCAGTTTCAGATGGCTCTGCTTTAACTAAACAACCAACCATATTGATATATTACTTGCAGCTGCTGGAATGGCCTTGGCCTAGCCATAGCTATCTCAGGAATTGTCTTTGAAAGGGCAGCTGCTGTGAGAGCCTCTCAGCCCCACCCACCTCACAGGGTGTCTGTTGTGGGGGGAGAAGATATAGAAGATTGTAAGTAGGGTGACCATAATGTCTGAAGGCCAGCCAGGGACACCTTGGGGGGGGAAGGGGGGAGGCCGCCGGAAACAGGAAGTGACGTCACTTCCGGCGCCGGCACTTCCGGTGACGGCACTTCCGGTGACGTCACGCCACCGCCGGAAACAGGAAGCGACGTCACTTCCGGTGACGGCACTTCCGGTGATGTCATGCCACCACCGGAAACAGAAAGTGACACCACTTCCTGTGAGATCATTTCCCCGCGTCACCTGCCGGAAACGGGAAGTGACATCACTTCCTGTGACATCACTTCCCCCAAATGACATCATTTCCCCCAAATGCCACTGCCGGAAACAGGAAGTGACTTCACAGCACTTCCTGTGACGTCCCAAAAAATCCCCCAAATATCACCGCCGGAAACAATTTTGTTCTCAAATCCTGTGTATACTTCATCAGTATATGGGATAAGGCACTTTCTCAACTGTGCTGCATAATGCAGCCTATTTATTTTGTCCTGTTTGCTCTGTTGGCTCTATCTGCGCCACCTTCATCACTTTCAGGGTGTGGATCCCCCAGTGGGGTGGTCTCCCGACTCCCTCCGCCGGCTGTTTCTGATAGCCCTGCGCCCCCTCTTTCATTTGATATGTGTCCCGTGCGGGTGCCACCCTCCCGCCGGGAGATGCCGCAAAATGAGCCCCCTTGAGGCTTATGGCGGCAGGGCTCGGGGGAAGCGAGCTAGACTGCTGTTCTTTTGAGGGGTTATAGAGTGTTTCGAGCCCGTCCCTGTGGCATCGGTCCCATCATTGTGGGACCCAGGGGGCCGGGGCAGCGGCCCGCCGAAGCAGCCTGTCACTAATAACACAGGTCGAGATGCAGGACAGGAACCCGGAAGTGACCAACAGGCTGCTTCAGCGGGCCGCTGCGCCGGCCCCCTGGGCCCTACAATGATGGGACCGATGCCACAGGGACGGGCTCGAAACACTCTATAACCCCTCAAAAGAACAGCAGTCTAGCTCGCTTCCCCCGCTGGGAAGGGAGGGAGGGAGGGAGGGAAGGAAGGGAGGGAAGGGAGAAAGGAAGGAAGGGAGGAGGGAGGGAAGGAAGGAAGGGAGGAGGGAGGGAAGGAAGGAAGGGAGGAGGGAGGGAGGGAAGGAAGGAAGGAAGGAAGGAAGGGAGGGAGGGAGGGAGGGAAGGAAGGAAGAAAGGAAGGAAGGAAGGAAGAAAGGAAGGGAGGGGGGAGGGAAGGAAGGAAGGAAGACCGCCCCTCCCGCCAGCCCCCCCCGCTTTCGGCCCCCACCCTCCCTGCTTACCTTCTTCCAGGGTGGGTGATGGCCTCTCCTCCCGGCGGCTGGTGCTGCTGGCGAGGCTGGCGGCGGCTGCGGAGGCCGGGGAGGGCCTCCGCTGGTCTCTGGAGGACCTCCAGCGACCAGCGCCGGCCTCTCCGCGGCCTCCGCGGGTCGGCGCTGGTCGCTGGAGGCCCTCCAGAGTCTCTGGAAGGCCTTCTGGGACCAGCACCGGCTGCTGCGTGGCCACTCTGCGGCCTCCGCTGGTCGCTGGAGGCCCTCCAGAGTCTCTGGAGGGCCTCCAGCGACCAGCGGAGGCCGCGGAGAGGCCTTCGCTGGTCGGCGCTGGTCCCGGAAGGCCCTCCAGAGTCTCTGGAAGGCCTTCTGGGACCAGCGCCGGCTGCTCCGCGGCCTCTCCGCGGCCTCCACTGGTCGCTGGAGGCCCACCAGAGTCTCTGGAGGGCCTCCAGCGACCAGCGGAGGCCGCGGAGAGGCCTTCGCTGGTCGGTGCTGGTCCCGGAAGGCCCTCCAGAGTCCCTGGAAGGCCTTCCGGGACCAGCGCCGGCTGCTCCGCGGCCTCTCCGCGGCCTCCGCTGGTCGGCGCTGGTCCCAGAAGGCCCTCCAGAATCTCTGGAAGGCCTTCCGGGACCAGCGCCGGCTGCTCCACAGCCTCTCCGCGGCCTCCGCTGGAGACCCTCCAGAGTCTCTGGAGGGCCTCCAGCAACCAGCGGAGGCCGCGGAGAGGCCTTCGCTGGTCGGCGCTGGTCCCGGAAGGCCCTCCAGAGTCTCTGGAAGGCCTTCCGGGACCAGCGCCGGCTGCTCCGCGGCCTCTCCGCGGCCTCCGCTGTTCGCTGGAGGCCCTCCAGAGTCTCTGGAGGGCCTCCAGCGACCAGCGGAGGCCGCGGAGAGGCCTTCGCTGGTCGGCGCTGGTCCCGGAAGGCCCTCCAGAGTCTCTGGAAGGCCTTCCGGGACCAGCGCCGGCTGCTCCGCGGCCTCTCCGCGGCCTCCGCTGGTCGCTGGAGACCCTCCAGAGTCTCTGGAGGGACTCCAGCGACCAGCGGAGGCCGCGGAGAGGCCTTCGCTAGTCGGTGCTGGTCCCGGAAGGCCCTCCAGAGTCTCTGGAAGGCCTTCCGGGACCAGCGCCGGCTGCTCCGCTGCCTCTCCGCGGCCTCCGCTGGTCGCTGGAGACCCTCCAGAGTGTCTGGAGGGCCTCCAGCGACCAGCGGAGGCCGCGGAGAGGCCTTCACTGGTCAGCGCTGGTCCCGGAAGGCCCTCCAGAATCTCTGGAAGGCCTTCCGGGACCAGCGCTGGCTGCTCCGCGGCCTCTCCGCGGCCTCCGCTGGAGACCCTCCAGAGTCTCTGGAGGGCCTCCAGCGACCAGCGGAGGCCACGGAGAGGCCTTCGCTGGTCGGCGCTGGTCCCGGAAGGCCCTCCAGAGTCTCTGGAAGGCCTTCCGGGACCAGCGCCGGCTGCTCCGCGGTCTCTCCGTGGCCTCCACTGGTCGCTGGAGGCCCTCCAGAGTCTCTTGAGGGCTTCCAGCGACCAGCGGAGGCCGCGGAGAGGCCTCCGCCACCGCCGCCGGTCCCCACACGTGGGCGGGGAAGGCGGCGAGGAAGGGAGGGAGCATCCCTGCGCGTGTGCAAGGGCCCTGCGCACGCGCAGGGACGCCCCCTCCCTCACTTGCCGCCTTCGCCGCCGGCGCCCGCGGCCCACCGCCTCCGAGGCTGGCTAAACCGGGACCTCTAAATGGTCCCGGTATAGCCAGCCCGGGAGGCGGGAATAGGGGGCCAGAACCGGGACATTCCCGGGCGCCCGGGACGGTCTGGCCACGCTAATTGTAAGCCGCTCTGAGTCTCTGATCGAGAAAGAAGGGTGGGGTATAAATCTGCAGTCTTCTATTTCCGAACAAACAGAGGCAATTTTTAAAGCCTCCAACTGAATTATTTTCCTTATTATATATATATTTTTATTTTAGAAAATGAAGTAATGGTATAAAGGGGATACAAACAGGAAAAAGGGATTATAAATTATGTTTCTCAGAAGTAATTATGCATCACAGAGTATATACAACAGTAAGCATTTCTCTCCAACACCTCCTTCATTATAATTTTTAAGATCCTGCTAAAAAAATACAATGCTGCTTACTTCTGTTGGGGCATATTTATAGTTAGCATTTTAGATTTCAGATTTCATAACTAACCTATTTTACATCTACAGTATTGTTTGCCTCCTTACTACATATGTCCGCTGCTTCTATCTACTCACTGTATATTTCAAGAAATAGGAAGTATATCAAACTATAGAAGGAAAATATATTATCTCATAATAAAGTAGAAAATATTTCTGTTCAAGAAATATTACGCATTTATATTTAAGATGTTACATTTAAAACTTACTCTTGTTCTACATTGCAATACATTTATGTACATTTTAAAAGTGTTTCTCATTCCACATTTATCTACTGCTTTCATAATACACATTGCATCTCTCCTCGATTTTGTAATTAATCTATTTCTCAAATAAATTGTTAATTTCAATTAGCAACAATCGCACCTCAGATTAACCTCATTGGCTCCGATACTGCCTCTGTGCAAATTTTGCCATTACTGCAGATTCAGCAAGTTTATTTTCCCATTCTTCAAAGTGTGGACAGATATCTATTTTGCATTTTACAACACAGATTATTCTCGCTGGTGTCACCAAACATCTCTTCCAGAATTTTTGGTAATTTATTAGTATGCCTAATAGCATATTCTTAGCTTTCATAGGAAATTCAAATTCTCAATTTTCCCATGTATTCCAATTTTTTTTCACAAGTCCACCACATATGAAAAATGGTTCCATTTATGTTTTGCCATTTCCTGCATTTCCTTTGTAGTTATTATCTACTTTCTCAATATCCTTTGGGGTTATATATTACCTAAAAACATTTGTACCAATTTTTTTCTTAATGTCTGTCTGACTATAAAACTTGATTTCTTTTCCCCATAAATGTTTCTATTGATGCATAGATATTTGTTCTCTAAAGTTCTGTATCCATTTCATCATACATTTTCTACTTGCTCTTCTTCTGTTTCTATCAGGTGTAATAATATATATTATTATTATATATTATTATATTATTATATATTATAAAACAATATATATATTGTTTTCTGATCCGCTGTTTGAACTCAGTTGCATCTTTTCAACCTTCTGAATTGATTATCTTCTTTACTTTTGAAATTGATTGATAATATAGCAACCACTGTATATTTTGTCTTTAATATCTTGACAAGACTTTCTTGTCTCATGAGCATTTGCCTTGTCGCCATACATTAAAAATCATTTTTTACTTATCATAATAGGCTTCTATTGGGGACATAAATAGAGGTTTTGGAGGGGTCTCAATAAACCATATTCTCAAATGTCCATCTCTGATTCTATTACTTCTTTCTTGTGTTGTAATCATTTTTTGTGTTCTATTTATATGTGCATATGGATGTGTGCGTGCGCATATCTGAGTGTGTGTGCATGCACCTGGAAGTCATAGTAACCTCTGGTAACTGACCCTTACTGGGGGTCTGGAGGAAATTCAAGGAGGTAATTGAATAAAATCCCAAGAAGTTCCCAGAGTCTACCCTGCTTAGCTTCCAAGATCTGACAAGATGGGGCTTGCCTGAGCTATCTGGATTAGGGCACCTGTCATTGAAAATCTGCCTTTGGAGACTTGAGGGTGGCCCTGCCATCAGTCAGCATGTTTCCTTTGACAAGTAGAAGAATTTGCCCCAGTAGATGGTATGCTATGGACTTGTGTGTTTTGGCCCGGGGTGATGCTGGTGGTGCTATGAGAGTTGTGGGCACATTTCCCTTGCTTGCATTGTGTGGCTAGGGTGCCCACTGAACTCTGGGGGGGGGGCGGTTTACTTTGAGGAGCTCTGGGAATATTTGCCTTTCTGTTGTTTGGAACTTGCCTTTGGAGACTTGGGAGGGGGGGCTGTGGGAGACTCTTGCCTTGCTTCCAGTGTCTAGCTGGGAGGGGTCTGTCCAGGTGACATTTCCCTTTGAATTTAGCATCACTAACTTGTTCCTGACATATTCCATAAACTCCTGTAACTACAGCTGTCTTTTCAGAGAGAACACTGGGAAGATCTTTATGGGGGTCCATAACTGGAACCCCAGAAATGTAATCTGCCTATAACTTGGAAAGATTGTAGAGGAGTGGGTTGTAGGGTGAGGTTCCCCATGTGTTTGGTTTGTGTAACTTGCATTCTATACACTTTTTAATCTGCACCTGACATTTTCCCCTGGGTCATAACTTGGACCCCCTAAATCTAATCTGCACATAACTTGGAGGGCATATAAAGGAGCACGGGGGGTTCTCCTATGCACCTGCCATGTCCCCAGAAACCACTTTCCTAGGGGGGCATACCTTGGACACCCAAAGCCCAAACTTGAAGAGCAGGTAAATGTGAACCATCTGGAAATCACCTGCAAATTTGGTGTTTCTAGCACGCCAGGGGGACATTCTACCACATCATGTACCTCACAAACTTAACTGAATCACATTTTCCCAGTTTGTGCCCACCCCTAAATATCACACTGTCGAACAACTTGTCCTGGGGAAAAAGTTGAGGATTGTAATCCTGTTTTTTCACCTGAACCAATCAGTGGGTGTTTTTACATTCAGTTTGATCCAGAGTTTTAGAGTCTTCAAATTGCCTGCCACTGTTCTGCTTTCATTATTTTCCTTTTACATTTAAGCGTTTCATTTGGGGGGGGGGGGAGTGTCTCTGATCAGAGGGCAGCCGGAATACCCTCTCTCTCTCTCTCTCTCGGCTTGGCTTCGCGAACGAAGATTTAAGAAGGGTGCAATAGTCCACGTCTGCTGCAGGCTCGCTGGTGGCTGACAAGACCAATGCAGGACAGGCAGGTCCGGCCACAGTGGCTGCAGGGAAAAGTCTGATTTAGGGTTGGTGCTGTAGCAGTGCGATTCTTCCTCAATCTCCTTTTGTCCTCAAGACCAGCTATGCGTGCGTTCTCAAAAGAAGAGACAGCCTGGTGGACGGTGTGCCTCCATGCTTTGTGATCTGAGGTTAGGTCAGACCACTGGTGATGGTTGATGCGACAGATGCCAAGGGATTTCTTCAAGGAGTCCTTGTACCTCTTCTTTGGTGCCCCTCTATTTCGATGGCCGGTGGAGAGTTCGCCATACAGCCGGAATACCAGTGCTTAGTTAAATGTATATGATTGCTTGGAAATTGTGTCAACACTGCAAAAACAATACAAATTTAAATTACTAGATGAGGCAAGCAATGATATGTAAAAATTTCAAGTGCTGTCAGTTCTCATGCAAATTACTGCACCTTGTGGTGGCTTTTGGAGGAGTCTTTTAAAACGCTTGAAAACTTCTACAATACAAGTTTGAAACGCCTGTACAGAAAAGACTAGATCAAAACTAGTGTGGAGAAAAAGGTTGCAGCATCAACTCCGAAACTCATCTCAACAAAACAAATGTAGATGCTTTGGGCAGCAATGATGCAAAACAGTTGTGAGAACGTTCGGTAATGTAAAAGGTGAGTTTCCAATGTGGTGATAGAGAGTCACAAAACTGTCAGTGTAAAAACACCCAGTGGCTTGTGATTCCATTCACTATAGCTTTCTCCTGGACCAAATTTCTGAGAGGCATTCCAGTTTCTGTCACTGCTTCTAAATCCCATGGTTTTATGGGTTCTAGGAAAAAAGCACAAAGGAAAAATGCCCAAAGAAAAAAAACCCACTGACATAAATGCTCACGGGGAAAAAGTCCCCATGGAAACATGTCACATGGAAATAAATCCACATGGAAAGGAACCCACATGGGAAAAAGCCCATAGTGAAAGTAGCCCACATGGAAAAAAGCTCCCATGGAAAAATATGTAAAGCACCAAAGGTTTTTATAATTGTGGATAACCATTAATAATATTTTGTTGCTGAAGTTCAATTCAAGAAATATCTGGGGACTTTGAAGATGGAGCCAGGAGCAAGGTTGTGACAAGCACAACTGAACTCCAAAGGGAGTTCTGGCCATCACATCTAAAGGGACCACACCCCTTTTAAATGCCTTCCCCACATAGGAAATAATGAAGGATAGGGGCACCTTCTTTGGGGGTTCAAAGAACTGGACCCCCTGGTCCAATCCTTTTGAAACTTGGAGGGTATTTTGAGGAGAGGTACTGGATACTATGCTGCAAATTTGGTGTATCTACCTCAAAAAACAGCCCCCCCGGAGCCCGGGATACCCATGAATCAATTCTCCATTGTACCATTTTTTTTAATTCCAACTATGTTTATTGATTTCTTCCTTCCAGATACTTGCCAGAGTCAGTCATGCTTAGCTTCTTAGAGCTATGAGGCCTTAACTACCTCTTCTAGTTAAGAAAGAGAAGCAGGAGAAGGAGGCAGGGGGGAAGCTGAAGGGGAAGGTATCATAATTAACTTAAGAAGAACCCTGCTGGATCACACCAGGCTCTACAATTGGGGACCAGAGATATAAAAGGATTAGCATGGTGTGACCTAGGCCATTTGCTATCCAGATCCTGAAGAAAGCAAAACTTTTTACTTAGGTAAGTTCACCATGCTGAGGGGGGGAAATTAGATACTGGGAGGAATGTATTTAGAAGTCTCTCTCTCTCTCGGCTTGACTTCGCGAACGAAGACTTAAGAAGGGTGCAGTAGTCCACGTCTGCTGCAGGCTCGCTGGTGGCTGACAAGACAAAAGCAGGACAGGCAGATCCGGCCACAGTGGCTGCAGGGAAAAGTCTGATTTGGGGTTGGTGCTGTAGCAGTGCGATTCTTCCTCAATCTCCTTTTGTCCTCAAGACCAGCTATGCGTGCGTTCTCAAAGGAAGAGACAGCCTGGTGGATGGTGTGCCTCCATGCTTTATGATCTGAGGCTAGGTCAGATCACTGGTGATGGTTGATGCGACAGGTGCCAAGGGATTTCTTCAAGGAGTCCTTGTACTTCTTCTTTGGTGCCCCTCTATTTCGATGGTCGGTGGAAAGTTCGCCATACAGAGCAATCTTGGGAAGGCGGTGGTTTTCCATCCTAGAAATATGCCCTGCCCAGCGCAGCTGCGTCTTCAACATCAGTGCCTCGATGCTTGTAACCTCCGCCCTCTTGAGGACTTCAGTGTTGGTCACAAAGTCACTCCAGTGGATGTTGAGGATGGTGCGAAGGCAGCGCTGATGAAAGCGCTCAAGTAGTCGCAGGTGATGACGGTATAAAACCCACGATTCGGAGCCATAGATGAGGGTTGTCATCACAACCGCTTTGTAAACATTGATCTTTGTGCCTTTTTTCAGATGCTTGTTGCTCCACACTCTTTTGTGCAGTCGGCCAAATGCACGGTTTGCCTTTGCCAGCCTGTTGTCAATCTCCTTGTCGATCTTGGCATCTGAGGAGATGATGAACCCCAGGTAGATGAACTGCTGTACTGCCTTCAGAACTGATTCACCCACAGTGATGCAGGGAGGGTGATAATCTTCCTGGGGTGCAGGCTGGTGGAGAACTTTTGTCTTCTTCAGACTAACTTCTAGGCCGAATAGCTTGGTAGCCTCTGCAAATGTGCTGCAGAGCTGATACCGAGTGGGAGACGAGTGCAGCATCATCAGCAAACAGTAGCTCTCGGATAAGTTTTTCCATTGTCTTGGAGTGAGCCTTTAGTCGCCTCAGGTTGAACAGGCTGCCATCGGTGCAATAGCGGATGTAGACACCATCATCATCATCTAGATCTACTGCGGCTCTTTGAAGCATCATGCTAAAGAAGATCGTAAAGAGAGTTGGCGCGAGAACGCAGCCTTGCTTTACACCTGTGCCTATTGGGAAGGGCTCCGAGAGGTCGTTGCAGTGTCTGACTTGGCCTCGCTGGTCTTCATGTAGCTTGATGATCATGCTGAGGAACCTTGGGGGACATCCTAAACGTTCCAAGATTTGCCACAGGCCTTTCCTGCTAACGGTATCGAAAGCTTTGGTAAGGTCAATAAAAGTCACATATAGACCCTTGTTCTGTTCCCTGCATTTCTCTTGGAGCTGCCTGAGAACAAATACCATGTCGGTGGTGCTCCTGTTAGCTCTGAAGCCACACTGGCTCTCTGGGAGGAGTTCTTCTGGAATGGTGGGCACCAGTCTGTTCAGGAGTATTCTGGCAAGGATTTTGCCTGCGATGGAGAGCAGGGTTATGCCCCGGTAGTTGGAGCAGTCTTACTTTTCCCCTTTGTTCTTGTGTAGAGTGATGATGATTGCATCGCGAAAGTCCTGTGGTAGTTTGCCTTGTTCCCAGCAAGTGACAAGTACTTTGTGAAGTGTGCTATGTAGTACTGTGCCCCCATGCTTCCAAATCTCTGGTGGGATTCCATCAACTCCTGCTGCCTTGCCACTTTTCAGTTGCTTGATGGCTTTAACAGTCTCTTCTAGGGTGGGGATCTCATCCAACTCTGTTTTCACTGGTTGAAGTGGGGTGAGGTGGATTGCTGAATCTTGAACTACGCGGTTGGCACTGAAGAGAACCTGAAAATACTCCGACCACCGGTTCAGTATGGATGCCTTGTCTGTGAGGAGCACTTGGCCGTCTGCACTACGCAAGGGACTCTGAGCCTGATATGATGGGCCATATACTGCCTTCAGAGCTTCATAGAACCCTCTTAAATCACCAGTGTCTGCACACAGCTGGGTGCTCTCTGCAAGCTTGGTCCACCACTCGTTCTGAATGTCTCGAAGCTTGCGCTGGAGGTTGCTACATGCAGCGCGAAAGACTGCTTTTTTCCCGGGGGCTGAGCAAGATGTGCTTGGTAGGCAGATCTCTTTTTCGCTAGTAATTCTTGGATCTCTTGATTGTTCTCGTCAAACCAGTCCTTGTTCTTCCTTGTGGAGAACCCAAGGATTTCTTCAGAGATCAACAGGATGGTAGTTTTTAGGTGTTCCCAGAGTGCTTCTGAAGAAGGGTCTGTGGGGCAACTGGGGTCCTCAATTCTTGACTGGAGTTTTGCCTGGAAGGCAGCTTTAACTTCAGCTGCCTGAAGGCTGCCAACCTGAAGCTTCCTCCGAGGGATACCTCCTCTCCTGGGTGTGGGTTTAAAGTGAAGACGGAGATTGCAGCGTACAAGACGATGATCCGTACGACATTCTGCACTGGGCATTACTCGGGTGTGTAAGACATCTCGAAGGTCTCTCTGGCACACGAGAATGTAGTCGATAAGGTGCCAGTGCTTGGACCGTGGGTGCATCCAGGTTGTCTTCAGGCTGTTCTTCTGCTGAAAGATAGTGTTGGTGATGGTGAGCTGGTGCTCCGTGCAGAATTCTAGCAGGAGGCGCCCGTTATCATTGCCGTTGCCAATGCCGTGTTTGCCAAGTACTCCTTTTCAGGCTTCCGAGTTTTTACCTACTCTGGCATTGAAGTCGCCAAGGATGATCACCTTGTCCGCTGTAGGGGTCTTCCGTACGAGGTTGCGTAGATCAGCATAGAACTTGTTCTTTTCTGCAGGATCTGCTTGAAGGGTTGGGGCATACGCACTGAAGAGCGTTGCATGCTGCTTGTTTTGAAGTGGGAGGCGCATGGACATGATGCGATCTGAGTGACCTGTTGGCAGGTTTTCGAGTTTGGAGGCAATGGAGTTCCTGACCATGAAGCCAACACCAGAAAGGCGGCTCTCAGCCTTTGACTTACCCGACCAGTAGAGTGTATAGCCAGCACCATGTTCTTGAAGACTACCTTCCTCAGGGAAACGGACCTCACTGAGAGCTGCTATGTCAATATTCAACCCGAGAAGTTCGTGGGGAACTAGAGCATAGCGTCGTTCAGGGCGACCACTGTCTACTGTGTCAAGCATGGTTCTGATTTTCCAACACGCAAGCTTAAGTCTTTGCACACTTTGTAAGGCAGGTGCATGCCTTTTCTTTGTTGTTATTTTTTGACCGCAATTAAGGATGCCCATTGACCGCAGCTAGCCAACTGGGGTGGGGGAGACGAGCTTTGTTTAGGCCACCTTTTCTAGGCCCCTCTCCGTGTGGAGCAAGCAGTGCTGTCCCTAGATAAGGTTGCTTGGTTGTTCAGGGTGCTGCCGAAAGATGCTTTCGTCTCCGGGTCAGCATCAGGCGACCAATACCCTGAACCGCCTACATGCAGGATCGGGACTGCAGCTTCCAGTGGCATCTTCCACCTGCCTTTTCGCCCCTTGCCCATCGCTGCAGGACTTGGTGTGTTGTGGGTTGTGGATGTGGATATGGCCTTCAGGCCTGCGCAGAGGAATTTTTAGGTGAAGCACAGTGTGCACGGTACTGGCTCCACCCTTTTACCTTGGGGTCATCTGCCATGGCCCAGTAAGCCGGGACGCCGGCAGCGAGTCCTCCCGGTGGTAGGTGTTACATTAACGAGCTCTATCTGCCCGGGTTTGATGTTAGAGTTTTCCTTCTCTTGGCTGGCGAGGTTGGTGAGCCCAGCCTGCCCATCCGGTTATACTGCCGGACATTCGGTCGCACCATGACGTGGCAATCTCTGTGAGAAACGGGGGGGGACCAGCGGGAAGGTGTTGCCACGGATGCAGTAATGCAGGAGAGGCCATTGCAGTGACCATCTGCCACGTATAGCCGGACAGTGACCACGCGGCGTTCACTACACAGGGAAAGGAGAGGCTATGTATTGTGCATACACTTTCCCTGGGGGGGCAGGATACCCAAAAGGGAGCCCACCCCTCCCCCCCCCAATTTAGAAGTAGCATGGTTTTGATTTAGAAGTAGCATGGTTTTGATTTAGTAAAGCATGGTTTTTCAAATTCTGTTTCTCACCCATAGGTTTTGGGGAAAAAATAAAAACCAGTATGTCTGTAGAAAGGTCTTCAAAGCAGCCAGGTATCTTTTTTTGTACTTCTTTAGAATATATTTTGAGAATTGTGTGCTCCACATGGTTTACTTCAGTGGTTCCCATCCTTTTTATTTATTTATTTATTCTATAACTTATATCCCGCCCTTCCCATAAAATGGCTCAGGGCGGCTCACAGCAAATGATAAACAATAAAACAAAGTGCAGAATTATTACATTTAAAAAGTCAAAGCATTAAAAAATCTAAAAAACCTTAAAATCTTAACATTAAACTATACAGTATATTTCACTGAAATCTGATAAGCTACCTTTATCTAGTCAGGCGTAGGCTAACCGGAAGAGGGTTGTCTTACAGGCCCTGCAGAACTGAGTAAGATCCCGCAGGGCCCTCACCTCTTCCGGCAGCTGGTTCCACCATGTGGGGGCCATTGTAGAGAAGGCCCTGTCTCTGGTTGTCTTGAGACGGACTTCCTTAGGCCCGGGGATGGTGAGAAGGTTTTGAGTCCCAGACCTCAGTACCCTCTGGGAAACATGTGGGGAGAGACGGTCCCTCAGGTAGGCAGGTCCCAGGCCATATAGGGCTTTAAAGGTAATAACCAGCACCTTGTACCGGACTCGGTATATTATTGGAAGCCAATGCAGGGCCCGAAGACCCGGCCGAATGTGCCCCCACCTGCTCATATTGGGAGGCCCAATAACAGCCGGGCCGCGGCATTCTGCACCAGCTGCAGTTTCCGGGTCCGGCACAAGGGCAGCCCCATGTAGAGGGCATTGCAGTAATCCAATCTCGAGGTGACCGTAGCATGGATCACTGTTGCATGGTCGTCGCAGTCCAGAAAGGGGGCCAACTGCCTTGCCCGTCTAAGATGAAAAAACGCGGACTTGGCAGTGGTTGCTATCTGAGCCTCCATCTTTAGGGATGGCTCCAATAGCACCAGGGACTGGTTTCCTGGAAGGCAATTTTTCCAGAGACTTGGGGGGCAGCACTGGGGTTCTTGTCACCCCAGGCTGCGTCCCCATCCCTGCTCCCATGGCGGTCTGTAAATGAGGTGTGAGCTGATCAAATGAGGAGGATGGGAAAGTCACTGCTGCACTGTCCTTTTGCTTCCCCTACAAGGTGAGGCAGCCTCAGAGTGAGGCTGAGCTGCCTCTTTCCTCTGCCCAGGTCCCAGGCAGGAGAAAGGGGGCAGTGGAGCTGCTCTGCCTTGCTCTGAGGCTGCCTCTCCTGTTCTGCCTCTTTTATCTGGGTCCATGGTCTGGCAGTTGGGGACCTCTGGTTTACTTAATATATCTTTGCTACTATGGAGTCTTGTGACCAAAGATTCTTTGTGAGCTACTGGCATTCAAGTTTTGAGTTACTGCATAAATTAGTTTGCTCTGGGGCCAGGTTGTGAGCTATTGCATAAATTAGTTGGCTCTGGGGCCATTTTTCCTAAGCTAAGACAAAAATGTGTGAGCTGGAAGCTAAAAAACTGTGAGCTAGCTCAAACGAACTTAGCTTAGAGGGAACACTGGTAATCATTTGTCTGTGGTTTAGAACCCCCCACCCCACCCCATGCACAGGCAGGTCGCTTAGAGGTGAAAAAGAGGAAATATGAGGCACTACATGACATGGTTGCCACTTCTGTGCAGCAATATGAGCAGGTGGAAGATAAACTTAGTTACTTAAAGAGATTGGCTAAGTTGCAATGAAGAATTATATCTGAATTATTGTTGTTAAATAATTGTTGCTTTTACTATTAGGGTTAGATAGTCTTTTGTCATGGTCACTGGGTGTACCACAATTTATTAACATTTTAAAAGTTTGACAAATCGTAAATTAATAAAGTTATTTAATTTTATTTAAATATATTTCTATGTAGAGTTTAATTTCTGTTATTATTGTTTTTCCTCCTTAATAAAGTTCATTGATAACAAAATGGTCACTTTTTGTTGCATGTGAATATGACATACTTTAATCCAAAAATAACAAAACATTCTTAATGGTTATCCACCATTATAAAACCTATGGTGCTTTACATATTTTTCCATGGGGGCTTTTTCCCCATGGGGGCTTTTTTCTATGTGGGCTACTTTCACTATGGACTTCTTTCCATGTGGGCATGTTTCCATGGTGGCTTTTTTCCTGTGAGCATTTATGTCAGTGGGGTTTTTTCTTTGGGCATTTTTCCTTTGTGCTTTTTTCCTTTGGGTTTTTTTCCGGTTACCGGTTTTATGATATATTTTCTCATTGTATACGTATAATATACTTTCTCATCTTGTTCCCCATACCATGTAATGAATATATGAATCAACTGGAAGACAATGTTTGGTGATTTTGAACGAGGAACCATCAGTATGAATATGACACACAAATTCACTTTTCTTTTCACCTGATTCAGAAAAGGCTGTGGTAACGTTCCTAAAGAAGCATGATCCTACTTAACCATGCTCTCTGTATATATAGGTTTGATTTATCTTTGAAGATCTTTAAAAAAAACAATAGTTGGTTTCAAAACAGATTATTTTTTTTTTAACATTTAAACATTTTATTGAGGCATAAAAGTAGCTTACAATCCATAACGCAAGAAGTTTACCGTGAAGATTAACAGAGATAACATCGTAAGCTTAATAGACAGAATACAGAGCAAAAACAACATTTAAAAACAAAATAGACAAAATACAAACTGAAGGTAATAATAATTATAGTTATTATAACACAGTATTTAAAAATAAAATAAGATCAGGGAAAGGAAAAAGGAAGATATAATACACTTTAAATAACTTGAAATTAACTTGTTAAAAAAATTTTATAGCAAAAGGAAATCCTTATACATTTTATTTTTAGAATAAGAGTTAGCATAAAATGGATCGGTGTCAAGCTTTTCTAGAATGGGAAGCCAAGTTGCCAGATATTTAGCGTAGGCTTGGTATGGGTCTTTGTGGTCTATGGCTGCCTGAATTTTATCCATTACAATGTGTTCCCAGACTTTAAGTAGCCAGTTGTCAAGTGTCAAATTCAATGAGTTTTTCCAGGACTGCGCGATCGTGGTTTTAGCAGCTGTCAGGAGTTTAACTATCAAGGATTTTTTAGAAGATGAGAGATGGGTATCAGACCAATGATTGAGAAGTATCCTTGTTGGGTCATCTGGGATCAAGACCCCAGTTAGGGAGGAGAGATGGGCCCAAATTGAGGTCCAGAATGGTCTGATTTTGGGGCAGTCCCACCAGCAGTGAAAATAAGAGGCTTTGAGCCCACAGTTTCTCCAGCAGTCTGAAGAGCCTAACTGGGTCATATGGGAGAACTGGTTAGGAGTAAGGTACCAATGTGCAATCAATTTAAAGTTTTGTTGAGATATATTTATAATAGTAGATTGTAGGGCATCACTAGCCCATATAGAGTCCCATTGGTCGGGGGGAAAGGATGATGCCACAGTCTTTATGCCATTGAGTGGTGTAAGAGGGTAAGGTTGCTTCGAGTTTAGACAATAGGATTCGATACAGCCGTGAAATGAGACTTTTAGGCGTTCTCTCTTCGTGAAAATGAAGAACCAGATGTTCGTAGTCAGATGAAGGGTGAGAAAATGAAGAGATCACTTTAGGGTCCTAAAGAAAGTGCCTGATTTGAAAGTATTCAAACCAAGGTGCTGGCTTAGTCAAAACTTGGTCTAGGTCATTTTTAGGTAGAAGTTGTTTAGAAGATGAAAGAAGATTAAAGAAAAAAACTTTTGAGGAGTCTCTCCAGACCTTGAAAGAAAAGGGTAGTTGGGCAGGGAGGAAATATTTTTGTCCTATAAAAGATGAGATAGTAGAGAGTCCTGGAGCCAGAAAATGACGCTCCGAATCCCATACTGACAAGAGCGCCCTGAGGAATGGGTTCATGAATTGCCACGGTGGGCGTTCATTTTTCTTGAGCCATAGTAGTTCGTAGTATTTCAGTGGGGTAAAGTGAGCTTCCTCTATGGGCGTCCACGGCGGCGGGGGATGTTGGTACAGTATTTTGGTCATCTGGGATAAAATAGTAGCTTTATAATACTTTGCAATGTCGGGAACTGCTAGGCCACCTTTTTGTCTTGATCGACATAAAGTTGAAACTTTGATTCTAGGCTTTTTGTATTTCCAGATAAAGGAGGTCAGTATTTGTTGCCAGGATTTTAAGATAGGCTGAGAGATCTCAATAGGAAGAACCCGAAAAAGATATAAAAACTTGGGAAAAATGAAGGATTTAATTACATGGATTCTTTCCATCCAGGATAGTTGCAACTTATCCCATTGCTTTAGCGTGGTAGTAATCTCAGAAGCCGTGGCCGTGTAGTTAGTTTTTAATAGGCCAGCTATATTTAAGGGGATTTTCAGCCCCAAATAGGACCAGGAATCAGAGACCCAATGGAAGGGGTAGTTTGCAATTATGTCTTTTTTAGAAGTATCGGAAATTTTAATCAGGTAGAGAATTGATTTCGAGTGGTTAACTGTAAGACCTGAAAGTTTACTGTAATCAGACAGGAGAGAGGAAACGGCTTTAATAGACTGTAGTGGATTTGTAATATATAAGACTATATCGTCGGCAAATAAACTTATTTTAAAAGTAGAATTTTGGACAGAGATACCAGAAATCTCTGAAGAAAGCCGTATCAAATTTGCAAAGGGCTCTATGACAATGGCGAATAGCAGTGGTGATAGGGGGAACCCTTGACGAGTTCCTCTTTCTAGGATAAGTGAAAGGGACTGTTGACCATTGATTTGTATAAACGCGGATGGACAGGAATACAAAGAATCTATAACCGTTCTGAACCTAGGTCCGAAACCCATATGATGTAAGACTTTTTTAAGGAAGAGAGGTTCTACACTATCGAAGGCCTTCTCTATATCTAAGGCAAGAATGCAGGAGTCGTATGGCTGAAAAGTGCAATATTGAATTAAGTTAAGTGTTTGTCTAGTATTGTCTGTGATATCGCGATTCGGAATAAATCCTGATTGGTTGGTGTGAATATAGAGCCCTATGATTGTGTTCAATCTAGCAGTCAAAATGGAAGTAAATATTTTATAATCATTATTTAGTAAAGAAATGGGGCGGTAAGATTTAACATTTAATGGGTCTTTGTCTTTTTTGGGAATCATAACTATTTTCGCCTGGGACCAGGAGGGAGGCATACAGCCGGAGTCCAGAACAAGATTGCAAACAGTGGTAAGATGAGGTACCAGGGAAAGATTGAATTTTTTATAAAATTCTGAAGGTAGTCCATCTCTACCTGGGGTTTTATTGATTTTGGAGGCCTTAATGGCGTCAACGACTTCAAGAGAAGAAATCGGAGAATCTAAAAAGGCTCGGTGTTCATGGGATAGTTGGGTAAGGATCTTCTGGTTTTGAAAAAAGTGGTCTATTAGGTGAGAAGGAGGATTGGACGAGGTATATAGCTGTTGGAAAAACTGATGGAAGGTGTCCAAGATTTTTTTGTTTGATGAGTGTATTTTGCCAGAGTTGTCTCTAAGACATTTAATCTGTCTCTCACCTAGCTCTTTCCTGAGTTTCCATGAAAGTAGTTTCAACGAACGGGGGTGGTTATACCAGTATTTTTGTTTCACGAATAGTAGATTTTTTCGAATATTAGATGTTTCCAATAAGTCTAGTTTCTGTCTTTCGAGAACAAGTTTTTGGTAAACTTTATTAGAGCAGGTTTGCTTGTGTTTTTGTTCCAAGTGTTTAATATTGTCTAAAATGAGTTGTTTCAGTTCTAATTTTCTTTTTTTTGTAGGCCGAATGCAGGGAGATACACTTGCCTCGCAGAACAGCTTTCATTGCGTCCCACACAATTTCTTTGGAAACCCCACAATCCAGATTGTTTTTGAAATAAAGATTGATCTCTTGCTCTAATTGTGTACAAAATTCTTGGTTCAGAAGGAGTGATTTATTTAATGTCCAATTAAATGAAGGCCTGTCCTGAGAACCAGCATGCAGTGTGCACTCCAACCAAGCATGGTTGGAAAGTGTCCTAAAGCCAATATTGGTGTGAGAAACTTGGTTCAATAAGGAGGGAGAAATAAGAAAATAATCAGTCCTTGTAAAGGTATTGTGTAATGCCGAAAAGTAGGTGTAGTCCTTAACCCCCGGGTTATGCAATCTCCAAACGTCACATAGGTTAAAATTATGAAGGACAGATTGCATAGGTGCTGGGGGAGAAGTCGGGGGAGAGTGTGGCTTAAATGATCTGTCCCACTTGGGGTCTATGATTTGGTTGAAGTCCCCCCCTATAATGACTGCCCCTTCTTGGAAAAGGGCAAGTTTAGAAAGCATGTCTTTTATAAAGGTAATTTGTGAGGAATTGGGAGCATATAGAGAAACCAGAGTGAAAGGAGAGTCATTAAGTGTACCTTTTATAAAGATATAACGTCCTTGGGGATCGACTTCTTGAGCTGACAAAACAAACCGGGTATTTTTTGAAAGTAGGATGGCGACTCCGCGTGATTTAGAAGAACCAGGAACTACATACTGTGTATGGAACCACTTAGATCGAAGTATGGTGGAGCTTGCCGACTTAATGTGGGTTTCTTGTAGGAAAAGAAGATCAGGTTGTAATTTGGTCAAAGCAGAAGAAAGCCGCTTGGCTTTAATAATGTTGTTAAGGCCTCTGCAGTTGAGAGAAATTAACTTTAAGTCAGACATAATTTAGATACATTAAAGTAGAAAAAAACATTGTTAAGATCCATATAACGCCTGTAGATCCCGGACTGGGGCTCTGTATAACAATGATGAGAAGAAGTAGAAGAAACAGGTAACAATGACCAGATTTCCCTTGTTCTCACAACACAGAATAAACAAAGAGAGAACATTGGGGTGGGAGTACCAGGATTAGTGACCTGACTGCAAAAGTCTAGGTTCACAACAACAACCATATTTGTCTGAACCAAATTGAACAAACACAAACCACTTTTCAGTATAAATGTAAAAATTTCCAAAAACCCAAACACCGCTAAAGGGATCCACTGAGTTCGAGGGTCATGGCCAGAGTATACCAGAACATACCAGTGCTGGTCAAAAAGCACCGTCTGAAAAGGGCCATAAATAAACACCAGTAAGAGGTACCTTTTCCCCTTGAAAAAACAAATCAACAATATTAACAACATAAATCTTACTAAACTGTTCATTGTTTCCAACCAGGAAACAATGCAACTTTACTCAGTATATAAGAAATATACAATCTAATATGGAGGGAACAAAAAGAAGGAACATCCCGGCTGTTCCCTTAACAATGTGACATAATAAGAGGAAAGAAAAACCCCGCTCCCTTAAACCAGAACAAGATGGCATGGGTAGTGCAAATATAACTGTTCAGTAGCAGGAGATGGAAGTAACAGGAGGTGAACTGAACGTCCATGAAGAAGTCAGCGTCGTCTTCTTGGCTTGAAAGAAAACGGTGGGTTGGTTGAACGAGATGAAGTAGCCCCACTTGAGTCAGGAGATGAAGGAGAGTCAATGTTTAGTTGTTTAAGAAGATCACAGCCGGAGGTGAAATCAGAGGCTGTTAGCCGAAGGCCCTGGTGAACAACCAGTATCTGGATAGGAGAAGCCCAGTGGAAGCGTATTTTGTGTTCAAATAGTGAATTTAGAATTGGCTTCATTTCTTTCCTATGCTGCAGGGTTTCTGGTGAAAGATCAGCTAGAACCAGGATCTTTTTGCCCTTGTAGAGTAGACCCTCTTCAGATCGGGCTCTCTGTAAAATCAGGGTTCTGGTCCTGGAGTCTGGAACCGTGGCAAGTATGTCTCTTGAAAAGTCTTTTGACTTGGGCTGTAATGCCCCCAGACGGTAGGCAGAATCAATGAGAGGGGCGACTCCATCTTGGAGGTGGAGGGCTGAAGCAAGCCATGAGGCAATGAAGATTTTTACCTCCTGGTTCTCTTCCGCCTGTTCTGGCAGGCCTCTAAATTTCAGGTTAGCAGCCCTTAATCTATTATCCAGGTAAAGCACCTTCTCATGGAGCCATAGGTCTGAGCTTTGCAGGGCTTGTACAGCCTCGTGGGCCACCGTAGCCATTTCCAGCACTGAGTCTGCAGTTTGAGTGACTGCTGAAAGCGTTTCATTTTTTTTAGTTCTAATTGCAAGGGGGTAATAGCTTTGCTGATCTTCTCCCCTATTGTGACCCCTATTGAGTCCTCCAAGTGTGAAATCGCCGCTTGAAATGTTTGGGTCGTTAATAAAGAGCCCTCTTCCTGAGCGGGGCCGGGGGAAGGGCTGGACGCCATTTCAGAGAGAGGTAAGGGCCCGGGGCTCGTTGGAAGAAAGTTTAGTACCTGCTGCGTCGGTGCGGCTTTCGCGGGAGTTTTCTTGGCTGCCTTGGTGTTCCCTGCAGTTCGTTTGCCCATGCCAGGTGAAAGAAATGGTTGGGAACGGGAGAGGGAGAAGCGGGAAGGGACTGTGAGCCGGGAGCCGCCGCTTCAAGCGTCCGCCATCTTCCGCGTCGCCGCGCGCCCCTCCAAAACAGACTATTAACTGATAAAAAGGCAGAATACTCTGCTAGTAATTACACAGCTCAAGCACCTATCAGTGTGTTTCTAGGCACCCCTGTCCTCACTCAGCCCAGCGGACCCCTCGAGACCAAGTCAGAATGGCAGCTTGGTCCCAGCTTAGAGCCACTGGAGCAGACATGAGGCAGTTTGATAAGCAGCCCACACATGTGCTACTTACTGCACTTTCAGAAGCCATGAAGCCACCAGGGCACATGGATCCCAAAGCCCCAGGGTTTGCAGAAAATGGAGATAGCTTCCCCAAGGCTACTGCTGTGGAAGATTTCCCTAATAAGGAAAGGGTAGGGAAACTTACAAATCCTACTTAGGAAAAAGATTTAGAAATCCAACGGCTTGCTGAGAAAAAACAGGAATTTCAGCAAAAATTAGAAGCTAGTAATAAAGAAACTGCCAGTCTCCTGAAACATGTCCTGGAGTCTTGCAGGGCCACAGAGAGGAGACTGGAAATTCTGGAAGTGCTGGATAAAAGGAAACATGGCAGGGCAAACCCAGCTGTGCAGCCCCAGACTTCTTTCCCCCATGAAAATGAGAAAACAGTCCCTGTTTCAGTTCTCTTACCCAAGAATCATGAAGGAAATGTGGTCTCTGAGCCTATGCAGAGTTCCACAATCATGGCACAAGGTATTCCTTTTTGCAAGGACTTGCTCCAGACACTCCTACATGAGCAAGCCTCAGCCCTTTATGCCAGAAATTTTCTGTCTTTAGCTCATCCCATTTGGGGAATTTGAAAACCAGAATTCTGTGGAACTTCAGAGAATGGTAGTCCCACATGGACAGGCAAGGTTCCTTTGTCTCTGAACCTCCCCCCACCCAAAGGAAAATCTAACTTCTAGACTTGAATGCCTCTTAAAACAGAGAAACCTGGCTTTGTAAGGTTTAAAGGTAACAAGGGCATCTTTTCCCTTGACTAAATAAAGAAACAGCAAAGCAATGATTTGGACTACAATTAGGTCAGGCCATTTCTCCAGGTGAGGCCTGGAGATCTCCTCGAATCCCAGCAAGGGTTCCAGTTTGCAGAGTTAGTTTTCTCTGCAGGGTAATGGGAGCTTGATGTAATATATATTTAGTTTAACCCTTTAAAGATGCCAGCATCAAGTACCTGAGAAAGAGAGATTGAACTAGTTTTTGTTAATTCAAAACATTTAGAGCAAAATGTAAGAAACTGACTGTTTTAACTTTCAAATTGGCTGAATGAAAATCTGTCAAACTCCCAAGTTCATATTTCTCTCTCTTGCTTATAAAGTCAGAAAATATTTATTGCCTCTATGAATTTTAAATGGTATAGCCACTGAGCTTGTAGAGAGTGCCTGCAGATTGGCCCAAATAGAACTGGCTAAAGTATTGCAAATGCTCAGCACTCCTGCCCTCAGGAAGAAATGCTAATTGTTCTCCCTCTTGCTCAATGGAGATCTGTAGCAGTAAAGATTTGATAAGTAACTAAGGCAAAGGAATAGAGTTTTAAATGCATTGCCCTGAGAAGTTAAATTTTTGTTTATCTCAGGTCTCCTTAAGGTACAAGCAACTCAGTGTCTTTGAGAGAGAGAGCCTCATTGTCTTATAAGAAGTGTTGCCTCTCCTTTTCAAAGGTCACAGCAACACAAAACAGCTAACCTCAAATGGGCAAGTCTGTAATTTAAATCTGAAAGTACAGAAAGTAAGACCCTCCAGCTGCAGGAGCAGCAACAACTAATGTAGTACTGATTGGCAAATCTCATGCAGACCCTCTTGAAATAAACTCAGCCAAATTCAGCTTGAGTTAAAGAAACTGGAAAGAGTTACAATTTTGAGCCCCACCCAGGCAGAAAGCTCATTATTTCCCTTTTCTCCACCTTTCTTTGTAAAAACTTATCAGGATCAGATAAGAGAGTACTGGCCAAATCCATTGTGTCTGTTTTAGCCTTTTGTTAAGCTAAGCCTTCACTTTATCCAAGAGGGAAGGAATTTTGGTTTGTTAAAACCTTCCCCACCTTCCTCATCTAGGGGGGGTGGAAATACAGTTGAGGTATGTTATGCTGTTTTGAATTCTCATCTCCTGATTTTGGGGCTAAAAAGATATAATTTCACAAGTTTTTCATTACAAAACTTTTTTTTAATATTGCAGTCTCTCACAGAGACAGCCTCTTCCCAGCCAGAGAAATACCTGGGTGGAAGATGTGCATACTACTTTGTTTTTTGTAAGGTCGCCAGTCTCCAGGTGGGACCTGGAGGTCTCTCCCAAAATCATAGCCTTTTCCCCAGCACATTGAGGCTAAGCCTATGGAGGAAATAAGTGTCCAAGGAAATGGACTGCATGCCTTGTGATTTTCAAACTTAATTGGAAATTTCAGGAATCTCCAGCCTGGAGCTGGCATCCCAAAGTTCTACTTACAGCCAATCCTTCTCTGCTAGAGAAAATCCTCTGCCTGTAAACTGCCCTAATACTAAAAGTTCTCCTAGATTAGAAGCTTTCTTTCTGTTATTTATTTTTGCTTTACCATTTAAGTCTTAAAATATTTTTCTAGTGGCTGGTACCAATCTCTCCTATACTTAGATTTTGAAGCTTTGATTTTAAGGGAAACACTTTTAAAATAGTCAGCCTATGATTTCCATTGTTTTAAGGAAGTGGTGCACCGAATAGAGAATTCTTTTTGTTATTTCTAGTAGTTTTTTTTATATAGGACAATGTTTTAAACTTTATCTCACAAATTTTGGTTCCTACAAGAAGTATAGGACATCTGTACACTTCCTTGGGGTAAAATTACCCTCTCCCTGTGCTTTTTCTCTCTTAAGCCTCAAGAAACTAATACTCTGGTTTTTGGCAGCATTCCTGAAAGTTCTTGGTCTCCATTAGAAATCTGGATTCCTCAAATGTAATTCAACTATTGATATCTTCATTTGCTCTCTGAATGCCATTTGCATCATCAATCTTCCCTGTTAGCTATTTGGTGAATCTTGAGCTTTAATTTTAGTTTAATCCAGTCTGCCTGTGGAAAGAGGTATCTACATGTGCTTAAAAGGCCCCACCTTGTGGGCTCAGTATCTTTGTTTGGTCTTAAGCAATATAATGACCAATGGATGGTTCTGCCTCCACCTATAGTATATCTTGTTAGAGCTAGACTTTTTCTGAGTGAAAACCCTTTTCTATTTTCCATGTTCTCAAGGAAATGAGCAATAACCTGTTAGATTCTTAATGTAGATTCCTCAGAGTTCATTTCTAATCATGATTTTCTTCTTGCTACTAAATGTCTTTTGTGTTGTTTTTGCATCTATAACCAGTTGGCTGAGCCTATCAAGGTTTTCCAAATTAAGTCTTGTTGTATTATGCTCAAATTTTGGTCTACTTGGTATTTCTGACAGCATGTTGTCTTCCAGCAACACATTCTTTGCACTCTGTGTATGCACAGAGGAAAATCGTTCTGTGGCACAAGCCTTAAACCTGGAGCATTGTGCCATCATCCTAGTTCTGCCTTTTACTCCATAAAAGGTTTCTTCTTCAAGGGATATGCTTTTGTGCTTCAAGTCTTTCTTTTGACTTGTCCTTGCAACAACTCAGCATTTTTCTCTTGGTACTACAGATGCCCTGCCCCATCTTTTCTCTTTTTATGAATTGCTTAATTTGTTTGTCAAGGTGAATTAACCGTAATTTGATTTCTAGGATTTTGTCATTGTTTTGATAAGTTTGCTCATCTTTTCTTTCAATATAGATGTGCAGAGAATTTGGACCTGCAAATCAAGTCGAATGCATGCTCAGTAGTTCTAGGAGGTGTTGATAGGTCTGTTGAGAATTGTTTTATGTATGTGTAACCATTATGTTGCTTTTCAGAATTCTTGTTTTGTTAACTTTTTGTTGAATTCTGTGCTCACATGTGAGATCGTTTTAGCTGAACTAGCCCAGAGAAAAACTGGATTTAGTGGGACCTGATCACCTCACTAATGTCCAGGTTTTTAATTTCTCTGATCTAGCTCACATATCATATAAAGCTAGCTAGCATTGTTCTATTGAGGCCTCAGTTTTTGTTTTTGAAGTTTTTCTATTGTTTTGACAATTTATTATATTCCAAAGCTATAGCAAAGGTTTTCTTTTGTCTCTTCTTTGTGGAACTATTTTCATTATATGGGGGACGCCCCAACTCTGGTCATTTCCCTGGAGCTCCAACCTTGTGTACAATGTTTTATTTTAAGTTTTATGTTGCAACAAAGTATATTTGGGGTTGTGTTTTCTGTATTGTGTATGTTACTTTCCTTCCTTGACAAGGAAAAAGCCTCCTAAAGTCCTGAATGCTTAGTGTAATAGGCAAACCTGCCCAATGCAGGCCCCTAACATGACATTTGTAAGCTTGTGACGTAAAAGCTCACTGGTCACCATACGCTGGACAGGAGGACACTTTACTAATAGCTTTTTAAGATTCCTTTCTTCATGGTTGAATGTATGCATTTTTGATCTGCTTTCACTGCTCCCTACAATGGTACAGAATCATCTTACATGTTGTCATGTGTCATGTTTTTTTTTGTTCCTTTTTGGTTCTTTCCTCAAGTCCACTGTTGCCCTATGGACCATCGGTGATACAGGCAGAAAAGCGCCATTGCCAATTCCATGATGGGTTACAGGAAGAATTCCTTTTTGGCAACAATAAAGAAAGATTTCGCTGGGTGCTAGGGGGGGTGGGAAGACTCTTTAGTTCACCCTCCACTAGGACTTTCACATACCCAATAGGTACATGGAAGAAGATCCTCTTCAAACCCCAGTATAAGAAGCTTATCAAGGGGGGGAGAAGAAGAAAAGAAGACTCAAGGTTAAGATAGGAAATAGGAAACCAATGTATTAGATTAGTTATAGGGAAATAGCATGAATTCACTTGTAACCATGAATTCTAATGTAATTGTGTGCTTCTCTAACCGATTGATATCATAATTGTTTGTTTTACCAATCAACTGGCTTGAATAGCAGCAATGATTTTATGAATTCACCCTTTTATATCAATGATTGTAACCTTGTGTTCTTAATGTATGCAAAAACAATGTTGCCAATGTCTGTTATCCCTGCATTGTAGTATTCAAGGAATAAGCCTTTGGCCTATTGGAAAATTTTTCAAATTGATTTTTGAGTAGTTTTAGATTAGTGGCTCCAACCTTTTTTAGATAGAAGGTACACCCCCGGTCAATACTTGGCTCTCTGTGGACACGTCGCCTGTCAAGATCAGCTATGGACTGTTGTGTTATTGCAAGACCTCGCCACCAGATGGTGACGTAGGTCTTGAGGGGGGGGAACTGTGAGGAAATGACCCCTCCTTCCCCAATATTGTGATCACCAGTATGGTTGCCAGGGTGCCTGGAGATTTGACTCTCACACATCTGCTCTAAGAAGTGGACTTTGCCCACAGCTTCTAAGGCTTATGTGGCAGCTTTGCATTCTACACCTCTGGATGCATGTTAGCCAGAACTCTGCTCCTTGTGTGCCCAGTCTTGGCCGCTGCAGTGGGAGAAGCCAGGCCACCATGTTTCCAGCCTGCCTCCATGAACCTAAGGCTAACAACACCAGGATCCATCGTGCTTTCCTGATTTCATCTCCAGCATCTGCTTCAGCTTTGCATAAGCTTATCCAAGCATACCCTGCCAGGCTGGACTCCATTCCTTCTTAGTGGGAAGATCACGTACACACCCTGTGTCACCCTTGGCCTGCAAGCAACCCATCTGCCCCATGAATGGATTAACAGCTCCACTGTTGGTCCTGATTGTCTAGCAAAACCTTAAACAATGTTTCCTGCCCAGAAGATGATGGAATAAAAGGAAGGACATCTCCTGTCATTACCAACTCTTTTGTCTACACCGGGGATACCTAGGCCAATATCTGATTCCCTATTGTCACCTTCCCAGATAATCCCATTTAACCTCAAGTATCCAGCCATTCCCATTCTCACCCCAGTCTAATACCTTGGAGCTGCCTCAGGCAATATTGCAGCTTGGAAATTTCCAGGTTCACCGGACTAAGGTGAAGTTCATTGGTCAAAGCTGACACCCAATTGGATGTCACCAAAGGACTCACCATTGGCTCTGCTAATGTCCAGCCTTCATGGTCATCACAGAGCCTCCCCCTTTCTCCTCTCTCCTCCCTCCCAGCCCCTGAAGGGTCTGAGGGAGCCTATTTAACCTCTGACCCAACTCCACTCATCTGTGCTTCTATTCAGCAACCCACCTTCCGCTGTCTAGATCCATCCCCAATTCTGGCCACAGTTTTGGGTCCATTTCCCCTGTCCTCTTATGTTGCCATTGGAACCTTCCTGGAAGACTACGATGGTAATATTACCCTGTGTGTCTACCCTTATATGTTCCCCTATCAATCTATCTGTGTTTCTTAGGCCTGTGTGAATGTGTGATTGTATTGTATTTTTATCTTGTGTGAGAGAACTATTATTCTAAATAAATTACAATTGGTTTTTATTAAATTAGAGTCC